>NC_047015.1:4099932-4411663 GCF_902652985.1 Pecten maximus | reverse complement strand
TGTCGAGGGCCTGAAGCTGCAGGTAGTTATCGATACCGCTGCTCAGGTATCGGTACTTAATATTACCACATTCCAACGTTGTTGACTTAAACATATTCCTTCTGAAAATATAATGCTCCGTGGAATAGGTAAATATTCAAGACTTGCCGTACACATTGTTCGTCAGGTTCCCATCCGTTTTGGAGAAAGACAGATTCTACAGGATTTTGTGGTAGCTGACATTTCTGATCAGAGACTGGTGGGGACGGATCTTCTGGAGGACGGTTAAACCGACATTGACTTTTCATAATGACACTGGTCCTTAATATTGAGACTCTTCCATTGTGGTATGGAGATGGAAGGTCAGCTGTTCCACCGTGGAAGATTTACCGACTCACAGCAAAGGAAAGAGATGTCGTTCCGCAATTTTCAGGCAAGTTCCTAAAAGAGGAATCCAGCCACGTTACCGATTGTACGGATATTGTGTTCAAGCCAATGAGGGAGGACATAGGGTTATTGTCTCCAAACAAGTTACTCAATCCTGAAGGGGCAATGATGATCATGGTGAGAAATCCTACCCCAAAGTTTATTACTATGAAGAAAGGGGCATATGTGGGCAATGGGGAGGAGTTGGTAGAGGTCATTGAGAATTGTGACGACGAGGTTGCTGTGCGCAGTTTATCGACCCAACCTACTCAAGAGCACATGGAGCTGCCAGCTCATTTGCAGGCATTATACAATCGCTCCACCACAGAGCTCTCGACTAAGGAAGCAGGGCAGCTTGCGCGGTTACTGGCTGAGTATCAAGATATCTTCGCAAAGGATGACCTAGACTTGGGGAAGTTCAATGGGGATATCAAGCATAGGATTGATACTCGCGATGTTAAGCCCATTCGGCAGTCATTGCGAAGAACTCCATAAGGCTTCGATAAAGAAGAGGATACAGACTATATGAGTACATTATATATGGAATCAGGTTACTGGCAAGTAGAGATTGAGGAGGATGATCGCAACAAGACCGCGTTTATCACTAAATACGGATTATTTGAATACAAGAGGCTTCCATTCGGTGTTTGTAATAGCCCGGTCACCTTCAGTCGGATGGAACAACTAATGTTGACTGGATTATCATGAAAGGAGTGCCTTGCATATTTAGATGATATAATGGTACTTGGGGCTGATTTCGATGATTATCTGAAGAATTTGATATAGGTCGTCATGAGATTCCGGAAGCACAATCTGTAAATAAACCTTGAAAGTGCGATTTTTCCACCGTCAGGTCAAGTTCCTTGGAAGGATTGCATCAGCAGCAGGAATATCTGTCAACCCCGAGCATATTGAATCAGTCGGAAGCTAGGCAGTGCATAAAAACAGAAAGCAGCTTGAATCTTTGCTGGGATTCATCAATTATCATATGGACCATCTCAGACAGTTAGCGCAGCTCACTGTCCCTCTACATCAGTTGACAGTGAAGAAGGCAAAGTGGAGTTGGTCAGAGGTACAGCAACAGGCATTTGATCAGATTAAACAAGCGCTGTGTAGTGCTGTAACGCTTGCCTTCCAACGTTCCGAGGGAACGTTCATCCTCGACACCAATGCCTCCGAGCACTTGGTGCTGAGCTGATCCAGGTACAGGGTGGACAGGAAAGAGTTGTGAGCTTTGCCAGCAAGATTTTGACCACACCTCAGGGGAAGTACCGTACTACCAGAAAGGAATCGTTGGCAATAATGATTTTCACCAGGCATTTCCGTCACTATTTACTGGGACGTCCATTCATTGTCAGAACTGATCATAACAGCTTGACGTGGTTGCTGAACTTCAAACACATAGAGGGTCAGCTTTCCCGGTGGATTGGAAAACTGTCACAGTACAGCATGACAATCCAACATCGGCCAGGAAATGTTCATGTTCACGACGATGGTTTATCCCGCATTCCGGATGATTTGCTCACATGTGGGAGTTACTTGCCGACAGTATCTCTGAATGTACTGTCCTTTGGGGGATGTCTGTACTGCACTCGGGCTCGGAAACAGTGGCACGTATTCGAGGAGGATATTGACTATGTTGTTCCTCTAACCATTAAACGAATTCAGTTGTATCATGAGACGCCATCCACTGAAAGTAACTAGCTGGATACCAAGTCTCTAAGAGCTGAGAGACAGCAAAGGGAAGATCCTGAGCTTCGCAACTCATGGACTGGTTGGAGGCAGGCATAATCCCTACAAAAGAGGAACTTCAACTTTCTGGTCTCAGTTCGGCACTGATGGTCATGTAAATCGCAGCTGGTGTTCAGGAAGGGGGTTCTGTACTATCGATGGGAGGATTCCTTGAACCCGAAATTCCTGTTTATGGTACCAGCACAGATGAAGAGTCCAGCCTTTCGTCAGTGTCATGATGCGGAATCTGCGGGACATATGGGACGCACTAAGACCTTAGAGAGGCTAAAAAAACTGTTATTTGGCATGGGATATTTACGGAAGAATGCAGACGATATGTAATGATGTGCAAGATTTGTAACAGAGCCAAAAAGTCCAAATCAAAGCCGAAAGCAGCCCTCGGTGCGTAGAAGCAGGATTTACCATGGAGAGATTGCACATGGATATCATGGGACCACTTCTAGTGTCCAGACAGGGAAATATGTATATCCTGGTGATAACAGATCAGTTCACGAAATGGGTCAAGTGCCACGCTCTCTCTAATCAGGACGCTACTTCAGTTCCAAAAAAGGTTGGCTGAAGAATTCATTTTGATGTTTGGTTACCCACTAGAGCTCCACACTGACCAGGGGACGAATGGGAGTGTGATCCGGAGCCTGTGCAGAGCGCTTCAGATTGCAAAAACCAGGACCACCCCATACAGACCGTGCTCCAATGGTTGATTTAACAGATTTTGAGGTGTTACACAGGAAACAAGCAGAACACCTGACATGAACACCTCAATGACTGATCAGCGGCGATCCGGGCTTCCCGTCATAGGCAAACCGGTTACTCCCCTAACCTAATGATGCTTGGGAGAGAGGTTAGACAGCAAATTGATATTATCTTCGATATGCACTCGTAAGTTATTTTTTAAAAGTAACAAAAGCCACTCACTAATGCTCGTGTCTTTTATAACTTAAAAAAAACACTCGTGTGAAATAAATTCTATATCCAACAACCACTCGTTGTGTAACCTCTTTTTATCTAACGGTTATCACACTCACTAGACTGTGGTACTACAGTTTATCTAACGGGTATCACACTCACTAGACTGTGGTACTACAGTTTATCTAACGGGTATCACACTCAGTAGATTGTGGTACTACAGTTAATCTAACGGGTATCACACTCACTAGACTGTGGTACTACAGTTTATCTAACGGGTATCACACTTACTAGACTGTGGTACTACAGTTTATATAACGGGTATCACACTCACTAGACTGTGGTACTACAGTTTATCTGACGGGTATCACACTCACTAGACTGTGGTACTACAGTTTATCTTACGGGTATCACACTCACTAGACTGTGCTACTACAGTTTATCTAACGGGTATCACACTCACTAGACTGTGGTACTACAGTTTATCTAACGGGTATCACACTCAGTATACTGTGGTACTACAGTTTATCTAACGGGTATCACACTCACTAGACCGTGGTACTACAGTTTATCTAACGGGTATCACACTCACTAGACCGTGGTACTACAGTTTATCTAACGGGTATCACACTCAGTAGATTGTGGTACTACAGTTTATCTAACGGGTACCACACTCACTAGACTGTGGTACTACAGTTTATCTAACGGCTATCACACTCACTAGACTGTGATACTACAGTTTATCTAACGGTTATCACACTCACTAGACCGTGGTACTACAGTTTATATAACGGGTATCACACTCGGTAGACTGTGGTACTACAGTTTATCTAACGGGTATCACACTCACTAGACCGTGGTATTACAGTTTATCTAACGGGTATCACACTCGGTAGACTGTGGTACTACAGTTTATCTAACGGCTATCACACTCACTAGACTGTGGTACTACAGTTTATCTAACGGGTATCACACTCACTAGACTGTGATACTACAGTTTATCTAACGGGTATCACACTCACTAGACTGTGGCACTACAGTTTATCTAACGGGTATCACACTCACTAGACTGTGGTACTACAGTTTATCTAACGGGTATCACACTCACTAGACCGTGGTACTACAGTTTATCTAACGGGTATCACACTCACTATACTGTGGTACTACAGTTTATCTAACGGGTATCACACTCACTAGACCGTGGTACTACAGTTTATATAACGGGTATCACACTCACTAGACTGTGGTACTACAGTTTATCTAACGGGTATCACACTCACTAGACTGTGGTACTACAGTTTATCTAACGGGTATCACACTCACTAGACCGTGGTACTACAGTTTATCTAACGGGTATCACACTCACTATACTGTGGTACTACAGTTTATCTAACGGGTATCACACTTACTAGACTGTGGTACTACAGTTTATCTAACGGGTATCACACTCACTAGACTGTGGTACTACAGTTTATCTAACGGGTATCACACTCACTAGACCGTGGTACTACAGTTTATCTAACGGGTACCACACTCACTAGACTGTGGTACTACAGTTTATCTAACGGGTATCACACTCACTAGACTGTGGTACTACAGTTTATCTAACGGGTATCACACTCACTAGACCGTGGCACTACAGTTTATCTTACGGGTATCACACTCACTAGACTGTGGTACTACAGTTTATCTAACGGGTATCACACTCACTAGACCGTGGTACTACAGTTTATCTAACGGGTACCACACTCACTAGACTGTGGTACTACAGTTTATCTAACGGGTATCACACTCACTAGACTGTGGTACTAAAGGTTATCTAACGGGTATCACACTCACTAGACCGTGGTACTACAGTTTATCTAACGGGTATCACACTCACTAGACCGTGGTACTATAGTTTATCTAACGGGTATCACACTCACTAGACTGTGGTACTACAGTTTATCTAACGGGTATCACACTCACTAGACTGTGGTACTACAGTTTATCTAACGGGTATCACACTCACTAGACTGTGATACTACAGTTTATCTAACGGGTATCACACTCACTAGACTGTGGCACTACAGTTTATCTAACGGGTATCACACTCACTAGACTGTGGTACTACAGTTTATCTAACGGGTATCACACTCACTAGACTGTGGTACTACAGTTTATCTAACGGGTATCACACTCAGTATACTGTGGTACTACAGTTTATCTAACGGGTATCACACTCACTAGACCGTGGTACTACAGTTTATCTAACGGGTATCACACTCACTAGACCGTGGTACTACAGTTTATCTAACGGGTATCACACTCAGTAGATTGTGGTACTACAGTTTATCTAACGGGTACCACACTCACTAGACTGTGGTACTACAGTTTATCTAACGGCTATCACACTCACTAGACTGTGATACTACAGTTTATCTAACGGTTATCACACTCACTAGACCGTGGTACTACAGTTTATATAACGGGTATCACACTCGGTAGACTGTGGTACTACAGTTTATCTAACGGGTATCACACTCACTAGACCGTGGTATTACAGTTTATCTAACGGGTATCACACTCGGTAGACTGTGGTACTACAGTTTATCTAACGGCTATCACACTCACTAGACTGTGGTACTACAGTTTATCTAACGGGTATCACACTCACTAGACTGTGATACTACAGTTTATCTAACGGGTATCACACTCACTAGACTGTGATACTACAGTTTATCTAACGGGTATCACACTCACTATACTGTGGTACTACAGTTTATCTAACGGGTATCACACTCACTAGACCGTGGTACTACAGTTTATATAACGGGTATCACACTCACTAGACTGTGGTACTACAGTTTATCTAACGGGTATCACACTCACTAGACTGTGGTACTACAGTTTATCTAACGGGTATCACACTCACTAGACCGTGGTACTACAGTTTATCTAACGGGTATCACACTCACTATACTGTGGTACTACAGTTTATCTAACGGGTATCACACTTACTAGACTGTGGTACTACAGTTTATCTAACGGGTATCACACTCACTAGACTGTGGTACTACTGTTTATCTAACGGGTATCACACTCACTAGACCGTGGTACTACAGTTTATCTAACGGGTACCACACTCACTAGACTGTGGTACTACAGTTTATCTAACGGGTATCACACTCACTAGACTGTGGTACTAAAGGTTATCTAACGGGTATCACACTCACTAGACCGTGGCACTACAGTTTATCTTACGGGTATCACACTCACTAGACTGTGGTACTACAGTTTATCTAACGGGTATCACACTCACTAGACCGTGGTACTACAGTTTATCTAACGGGTACCACACTCACTAGACTGTGGTACTACAGTTTATCTAACGGGTATCACACTCACTAGACTGTGGTACTAAAGGTTATCTAACGGGTATCACACTCACTAGACCGTGGTACTACAGTTTATCTAACGGGTATCACACTCACTAGACCGTGGTACTATAGTTTATCTAACGGGTATCACACTCACTAGACTGTGGTACTACAGTTTATCTAACGGGTATCACACTCACTAGACTGTGGTACTACAGTTTATCTAACGGGTATCACACTCACTAGACTGTGATACTACAGTTTATCTAACGGGTATCACACTCACTAGACTGTGGCACTACAGTTTATCTAACGGGTATCACACTCACTAGACTGTGGTACTACAGTTTATCTAACGGGTATCACACTCACTAGACTGTGGTACTACAGTTTATCTAACGGGTATCACACTCAGTATACTGTGGTACTACAGTTTATCTAACGGGTATCACACTCACTAGACCGTGGTACTACAGTTTATCTAACGGGTATCACACTCACTAGACCGTGGTACTACAGTTTATCTAACGGGTATCACACTCAGTAGATTGTGGTACTACAGTTTATCTAACGGGTACCACACTCACTAGACTGTGGTACTACAGTTTATCTAACGGCTATCACACTCACTAGACTGTGATACTACAGTTTATCTAACGGTTATCACACTCACTAGACCGTGGTACTACAGTTTATATAACGGGTATCACACTCGGTAGACTGTGGTACTACAGTTTATCTAACGGGTATCACACTCACTAGACCGTGGTATTACAGTTTATCTAACGGGTATCACACTCGGTAGACTGTGGTACTACAGTTTATCTAACGGCTATCACACTCACTAGACTGTGGTACTACAGTTTATCTAACGGGTATCACACTCACTAGACTGTGATACTACAGTTTATCTAACGGGTATCACACTCACTAGACTGTGATACTACAGTTTATCTAACGGGTATCACACTCACTATACTGTGGTACTACAGTTTATCTAACGGGTATCACACTCACTAGACCGTGGTACTACAGTTTATATAACGGGTATCACACTCACTAGACTGTGGTACTACAGTTTATCTAACGGGTATCACACTCACTAGACTGTGGTACTACAGTTTATCTAACGGGTATCACACTCACTAGACCGTGGTACTACAGTTTATCTAACGGGTATCACACTCACTATACTGTGGTACTACAGTTTATCTAACGGGTATCACACTCACTAGACTGTGGTACTACAGTTTATCTAACGGGTATCACACTCACTAGACTGTGGTACTACAGTTTATCTAACGGGTATCACACTCAGTATACTGTGGTACTACAGTTTATCTAACGGGTATCACACTCACTAGACCGTGGTACTACAGTTTATCTAACGGGTATCACACTCACTAGACCGTGGTACTACAGTTTATCTAACGGGTATCACACTCAGTAGATTGTGGTACTACAGTTTATCTAACGGGTACCACACTCACTAGACTGTGGTACTACAGTTTATCTAACGGCTATCACACTCACTAGACTGTGATACTACAGTTTATCTAACGGTTATCACACTCACTAGACCGTGGTACTACAGTTTATATAACGGGTATCACACTCGGTAGACTGTGGTACTACAGTTTATCTAACGGGTATCACACTCACTAGACCGTGGTATTACAGTTTATCTAACGGGTATCACACTCGGTAGACTGTGGTACTACAGTTTATCTAACGGCTATCACACTCACTAGACTGTGGTACTACAGTTTATCTAACGGGTATCACACTCACTAGACTGTGATACTACAGTTTATCTAACGGGTATCACACTCACTAGACTGTGATACTACAGTTTATCTAACGGGTATCACACTCACTATACTGTGGTACTACAGTTTATCTAACGGGTATCACACTCACTAGACCGTGGTACTACAGTTTATATAACGGGTATCACACTCACTAGACTGTGGTACTACAGTTTATCTAACGGGTATCACACTCACTAGACTGTGGTACTACAGTTTATCTAACGGGTATCACACTCACTAGACCGTGGTACTACAGTTTATCTAACGGGTATCACACTCACTATACTGTGGTACTACAGTTTATCTAACGGGTATCACACTCACTAGACTGTGGTACTACAGTTTATCTAACGGGTATCACACTCACTAGACTGTGGTACTACAGTTTATCTAACGGGTATCACACTCACTAGACCGTGGAACTACAGTTTATCTAACGGGTACCACACTCACTAGACTGTGGTACTACAGTTTATCTAACGGGTATCACACTCACTAGACTGTGGTACTAAAGGTTATCTAACGGGTATCACACTCACTAGACCGTGGCACTACAGTTTATCTTACGGGTATCACACTCACTAGACCGTGGTACTACAGTTTATCTAACGGGTATCACACTCACTAGACCGTGGTACTACAGTTAATCTAACGGGTACCACACTCACTAGACTGTGGTACTACAGTTTATCTAACGGGTATCACACTCACTAGACTGTGGTACTAAAGGTTATCTAACGGGTATCACACTCACTAGACCGTGGTACTACAGTTTATCTAACGGGTATCACACTCACTAGACCGTGGTACTATAGTTTATCTAACGGGTATCACACTCACTAGACTGTGGTACTACAGTTTATCTAACGGGTATCACACTCACTAGACTGTGGTACTACAGTTTATCTAACGGGTATCACACTCACTAGACCGTGGTACTACAGTTTATCTAACGGGTATCACACTCACTAGACTGTGGTACTAAAGGTTATCTAACGGGTATCACACTCACTAGACCGTGGTACTACAGTTTATATAACGGGTATCACACTCACTAGACTGTGGTACTAAAGGTTATCTAACGGGTATCACACTCACTAGATTGTGGTACTACAGTTTATCTAACGGGTATCACACTCACTAGACCGTGGTACTACAGTTTATCTAACGGGTATCACACTCACTAGACTGTGGTACTACAGTTTATCTAACGGGTATCACACTCACTAGACTGTGGTACTAAAGGTTATCTAACGGGTATCACACTCACTAGACTGTGGTACTACAGTTTATCTAACGGGTATCACACTCACTAGACCGTGGTACTACAGTTTATCTAACGGGTATCACACTCACTAGACCGTGGTACTACAGTTTATCTAACGGGTATCACACTCACTATACTGTGGTACTACAGTTTATCTTACGGGTATCACACTCAGTAGACCGTGGTACTACAGTTTATCTAACGGGTATCACACTCACTAGACTGTGGTACTACAGTTTATCTAACGGGTATCACACTCACTAGACTGTGGTACTACAGTTTATCTAACGGGTATCACACTCACTAGACCGTGGTACTACAGTTTATCTAACGGGTATCACACTCACTATACTGTGGTACTACAGTTTATCTAACGGGTATCACACTCACTAGACTGTGGTACTACAGTTTATCTAACGGGTATCACACTCACTAGACTGTGGTACTACAGTTTATCTAACGGGTATCACACTCACTAGACCGTGGAACTACAGTTTATCTAACGGGTACCACACTCACTAGACTGTGGTACTACAGTTTATCTAACGGGTATCACACTCACTAGACTGTGGTACTAAAGGTTATCTAACGGGTATCACACTCACTAGACCGTGGCACTACAGTTTATCTTACGGGTATCACACTCACTAGACCGTGGTACTACAGTTTATCTAACGGGTATCACACTCACTAGACCGTGGTACTACAGTTAATCTAACGGGTACCACACTCACTAGACTGTGGTACTACAGTTTATCTAACGGGTATCACACTCACTAGACTGTGGTACTAAAGGTTATCTAACGGGTATCACACTCACTAGACCGTGGTACTACAGTTTATCTAACGGGTATCACACTCACTAGACCGTGGTACTATAGTTTATCTAACGGGTATCACACTCACTAGACTGTGGTACTACAGTTTATCTAACGGGTATCACACTCACTAGACTGTGGTACTACAGTTGATATAACGGGTATCACACTCACTAGACTGTGGTACTAAAGGTTATCTAACGGGTATCACACTCACTAGATTGTGGTACTACAGTTTATCTAACGGGTATCACACTCACTAGACCGTGGTACTACAGTTTATCTAACGGGTATCACACTCACTAGACTGTGGTACTACAGTTTATCTAACGGGTATCACACTCACTAGACTGTGGTACTAAAGGTTATCTAACGGGTATCACACTCACTAGACTGTGGTACTACAGTTTATCTAACGGGTATCACACTCACTAGACCGTGGTACTACAGTTTATCTAACGGGTATCACACTCACTAGACCGTGGTACTACAGTTTATCTAACGGGTATCACACTCACTATACTGTGGTACTACAGTTTATCTTACGGGTATCACACTCAGTAGACCGTGGTACTACAGTTTATCTAACGGGTATCACACTCACTGGACCGTGGTACTACAGTTTATCTAACGGGTATCACACTCACTAGACCGTGGTACTACAGTTTATCTAACGGGTATCACACTCAGTAGACCGTGGTACTACAGTTTATCTAACGGGTATCACACTCACTAGACCGTGGTACTACAGTTTATATAACGGGTATCACACTCACTAGACCGTGGTACTACAGTTTATCTAACGGGTATCACACTCACTAGACCGTGGTACTACAGTTTATATAACGGGTAACACACTCAGTAGATTGTGGTACTACAGTTTATATAACGGGTATCACACTCACTAGACTGTGGTACTACAGTTTATCTAACGGGTATCACACTTACTAGACTGTGGTACTACAGTTTATATAACGGGTATCACACTCACTAGACCGTGGTACTACAGTTTATCTAACGGGTATCACACTCACTAGACTGTGGTACTACAGTTTATCTAACGGGTATCACACTCACTAGACTGTGGTACTACAGTTTATCTAACGGGTATCACACTCACTAGACTGTGGTACTACAGTTTATCTAACGGGTATCACACTTACTAGACTGTGGTACTACAGTTTATATAACGGGTATCACACTCACTAGACCGTGGTACTACAGTTTATCTAACGGGTATCACACTCACTAGACTGTGGTACTACAGTTTATATAACGGGTATCACACTCACTAGACCGTGGTACTACAGTTTATCTAACGGGTATCACACTCAGTATACTGTGGTACTACAGTTTATCTAACGGGTATCACACTCACTAGACCGTGGTACTACAGTTTATCTAACGGGTATCACACTCACTATACTGTGGTACTACAGTTTATCTAACGGGTATCACACTCACTAGACTGTGGTACTACAGTTTATCTAACGGGTATCACACTCACTAGACTGTGGTACTACAGTTTATCTAACGGGTATCACACTCACTAGACTGTGATACTACAGTTTATCTAACGGGTATCACACTCACCAGACCATGGTACTACAGTTTATCTAACGGGTATCACACTCAGTAGATTGTGGTACTACAGTTTATCTAACGGGTATCACACTCACTAGACCGTGGTACTACAGTTTATCTAACGGGTATCACACTCACTAGACTGTGGTATTACAGTTTATCTAACGGGTATCACACTCACTAGACCGTGGTACTACAGTTTATCTAACGGGTATCACACTCACTGGACTGTGGTACTACAGTTTATCTAACGGGTATCACACTCAGTATACTGTGGTACTACAGTTTATCTAACGGGTATCACACTCAGTAGATTGTGGTACTACAGTTTATCTAACGGGTATCACACTCAATATACTGTGGTACTACAGTTTATCTAACGGGTATCACACTAGACTGTGGTACTACAGTTTATCTAACGGGTATCACACTCACTAGACCGTGGTACTACAGTTTATCTAACGGGTATCACACTAGACCGTGGTACTACAGTTTATATAACGGGTATCACACTCACTAGACTGTGGTACTACAGTTTATCTAACGGGTATCACACTCACTAGACTGTGGTACTACAGTTTATCTAACGGGTATCACACTCACTAGACTGTGGCTCTACAGTTTATCTAACGGGTATCACACTCACTAGACTGTGGTACTACAGTTTATCTAACGGGCATCACACTCACTAGACTGTGGTACTACAGTTTATCTAACGGGTATCACACTCACTAGACCGTGGTACTACAGTTTATCTAACGGGTATCACACTCACTAGACTGTGATACTACAGTTTATCTAACGGGTATCACACTCAGTAGACCGTGGTACTACAGTTTATCTAACGGGTATCACACTCACTAGACCGTGGTACTACAGTTTATCTAACGGGTATCACACTCACTAGACCGTGGTACTACAGTTTATCTAACGGGTATCACACTAACTAGACTGTGGCACTACAGTTTATCTAACGGGTATCACACTCACTAGACTGTGGTATTACAGTTTATCTAACGGGTATCACACTCACTAGACCGTGGTACTACAGTTTATCTAACGGGTATCACACTAACTAGACTGTGGTACTACAGTTTATCTAACGGGTATCACACTCACTAGACCGTGGTACTACAGTTTATCTAACGGGTATCACACTCACTAGACTGTGGTACTACAGTTTATCTAACGGGTATCACACTCACTAGACTGTGGTACTACAGTTTATCTAACGGGTATCACACTCACTAGACTGTGGTACTACAGTTTATCTAACGGGTATCACACTCACTAGACCGTGGTACTACAGTTTATCTAACGGGTATCACACTCACTAGACCGTGATACTACAGTTTATATAACGGGTATCACACTCACTAGACCGTGGTACTACAGTTTATATAACGGGTATCACACTCACTAGACTGTGCTACTACAGTTTATCTAACGGGTATCACACTCACTAGACCGTGGTACTACAGTTAATCTAACGGGTATCACACTCACTAGACTGTGGTACTACAGTTTATATAACGGGTATCACACTCACTAGACTGTGGTACTATAGTTTATCTAACGGGTATCACACTCACTAGACTGTGGTACTATAGTTTATATAACGGGTATCACACTCACTAGACCGTGGTACTATAGTTTATCTAACGGGTATCACACTCACTAGACCGTGATACTACAGTTTATATAACGGGTATCACACTCACTAGACCGTGATACTACAGTTTATATAACGGGTATCACACTCACTAGACTGTGGTACTATAGTTTATCTAACGGGTATCACACTCACTAGACCGTGGTACTACAGTTTATCTAACGGGTATCACACTCACTAGACTGTGATACTACAGTTTATCTAACGGGTATCACACTCAGTAGACTGTGGTACTACAGTTTATGTAACGGGTATCACACTCACTAGACTGTGGTACTACAGTTGATCTAACGGGTATCACACTCAGTAGATTGTGGTACTACAGTTTATCTAACGGGTATCACACTCAGTAGACTGTGGTACTACAGTTTATATAACGGGTATCACACTCACTAGACTGTGGTACTATAGTTTATATAACGGGTATCACACTCAGTAGACCGTGGTACTACAGTTTATCTAACGGGTATCACACTCAATATACTGTGGTACTACAGTTTATCTAACGGGTATCACACTCACTAGACTGTGGTACTACAGTTTATCTAACGGGTATCACACTCAGTAGACCGTGGTACTACAGTTTATATAACGGGTATCACACTCACTATACTGTGGTACTACGTTTTGAGTTGTACAAAGTGTATATCCTTTTTACTTTTTGAAAGTTGATGTTAGAGTTAGCTGCAAGAATGTTTTTAACAGCAGGTGGGTTTGCTCCCATTCTCCGAAGGTAATGCATATGCTTAGAAAGGAGGGCATTTTATTAATGTGGCGATTCAGAAGATCTGCTTCATTGTTTATATGCAATATTATTTATAAGTCGATTCAGATATGTGCTTTAAAATGACAATACGTCTTCAGAAATAGACAGTATGTAGTAACGAGATCATCTGAAACATGGACAGAGTATTGTCAATTAATACTTTGGCGTGACACAGAGGGATGCTGCCGTATGTAATTGTATTGACTATCCCATCTATAAGAGATGACATCGTAAAACCTCAAAACGGCCCTCCCACAATACCCTTGTCAACGACACGTGATTAAGGCAGTTGATGAACAGGTGTGCTATCATTAACCCCACTAAAGACATTGTTTTCATCAGCAGAATTAATAAATACACCAAAACCATCAAGACATTACCGGCCATTCACGGTCAATTCACAGTCATTAAAAGCATTCATGGATGTCGTGAACAGCACGATTGGAAGTACGAACAGTCAAGCATTGCTTTTAACCGCTTCATCAATTTTGTATGTTTTGACTTTGTCTTTATCCTGGCATAATAAGGTTGTATACTGAGATTCCAGTTTTACAATTTTTACAATGAGGCATGGCTCATGCAGTTACCTGTAGGGTGTCTACACGTGCACAAATCCAATTTCCTTTGAAAATGTACAGGAACCTCTACCGCTCACCTTCCCACCTATACGACTGTCAATACAGCTTCTGGTACCAACGTAGTATTCTATAACGGACAATCTCTAACAGGAAACCAGCAGATTGATTTCCAATAACCAACTTAAAAACAATATATTTATTAACAGGAAAATGCATTCGTGGGGGTAAGAATATCAATCAGGTCCGCTGATGCAGTGACAGATTAATTGAAACCATATTTTTATAACTAAAAATAAACAAAGACCGGGAACTAATGAAAACTCGCTAATTGTTATTACTCTCGCGTAAATGTATTAGCTTTCAAATAAAATAGTGTTACGCTTGATATACGTCTATTGGAGGAAGTTTATTTGGTATTGTTGAAAAAGAATTACAACACAGCTATCTAACTAACATGAAATAAATTAACAATATGAAAATCAATATAATATAAGGATGCATGAAAGTAGAATGACTGTGGAGAAAGATGAATGACGAGATAAAGCCCTCCTGTGAGAGGACAATGTTTATGTTCTGCCTGAATAAAAAAATGATATAGAGTTAAAATTAGGGATAACAGGCGTCCATACTATACCAAACTGCCTAGTGGAACAGACGTCTATACCACACTGTCTAGTGGAACAGGCGTCCATACTATACCACACTGTCTAGTGGAACAGACGTTTATACTATACCAAACTGCCTAGTGGAACAGACGTCTATACTATACCACACTGTCTAGTGGAACAGACGTCTATACTATACCACACTGCCTAGTGGAACAGACGTTTATACTATACCACACTGTCTAGTGGAACAGGCGTCTATACTATACCACACCGCCTAGTGGAACAGGTGTCTATACCATACTGCCTAGTGGAACAGGCGTCTATACTATACCACACTGCCTAGTGGAACAGACGTTTATACTATACCACACTGTCTAGTGGAACAGACGTTTATACTATACCAAACTGCCTAGTGGAACAGACGTCTATACTATACCACACTGTCTAGTGGAACAGACGTCTATACTATACCACACTGTCTAGTGGAACAGACGTTTATACTATACCACACTGTCTAGTGGAACAGGCGTCTATACTATACCACACCGCCTAGTGGAACAGGTGTATATACCACACTGCCTAGTGGAACAGGCGTCTATACTATACCACACTGTCTAGTGGAACAGGTGTCTATACCACACTGCCTAGTGAAACAGGCGTCTATACCACACTGCCTAGTGGAACAGACGTCTATACTATACCACACTGCCTAGTGGAACAGACGTCTGTACTATACCACACTGCCTAGTGGAACAGACGTTTATACTATACCACACTGGCTAGTGGAACAGACGTCCATACTATACCACACTGTCTAGTGGAACAGACGTCTGTACTATACCACACTGTCTAGTGGAACAGACGTCTATACTATACCACACTGTCTAGTGGAACAGACGTCTGTACTATACCACATCGCCTAGTGGAACAGGCGTCCATACTATACCACACTGTCTAGTGGAACAGGCGTCCATACTATACCACACTGTCTAGTGGAACAGACGTCTATACTATACCACACTGTCTAGTGGAACAGGCGTCTATACTATACCACACTGCCTAGTGGAACAGGCGTCTATACTATACCACACTGTCTAGTGGAACAGGCGTCTATATTATACCACACTGCCTAGTGGAACAGACGTCTGTACTATACCACACTGCCTAGTGGAACAGACGTCTGTACTATACCACACTGCCTGGTGGAACAGGCGTCCATACTATACCACACTGCCTAGTGGAACAGACGTCTGTACTATACCACACTGCCTAGTGGAACAGGCATTAATATAAATACTTATACACAGTAATGTATCGAAATTCAGTAGTATACCAACTTAATTATACAGTTACATACCGACTCAATTAGCAACCAAAGAATATACATTATGCAATCATACATGAAAATATGATTAATACAAAAGACCCTTATATACCATGCGTACATATACATGTATATATATGAATATATCAATATTCAAATTAGATCTTGAACAGAGTTCGCCTTTGATAAATATTTAAACAAACAGAAATAAACAAAATATGTAATGAACAAATTCGACCTCGACAGATCTATAGAAAGGGATTTTATATCACAACTTTAGTGTTGTTTGATATGTAGACATATCTATGGATTTTATATCACAACTTTAGTGTTGTTTGATATGTAGACATATGTATGGAGAGGGGTTCTATATGACAACATTAGTGTTGTTTGATATGTAGACAGATCTATGGAGAGGGGTTCTATATGACAACATTTGTGTTGTTTGATATGTAGACAGATCTATGGAGAGGGGTTCTATATGACAACATTAGTGTTGTTTGGTGCGTAGACATATTTATTGAGAGGGGTTCTATATGACAACATTAGTGTTGTTTGATATGTAGACAGATCTATGGAGAGGGGTTCTATATGACAACATTAGTGTTGTTTGATATGTAGACATATGTATGGAGAGGGGTTCTATATGACAACATTAGTGTTGTTTGATATGTAGACATATCTATGGAGAGGGATTGTTTTCAAATCAATACACATGACACTCATGGGCCCAGTGCAAAAAGGCGCGGATAACATACAGAAAATAGATATATATATATAAATGTAAAGAATTACTAAGAATCCCCAAAGTAAATAAAATACGATACTAGCGAGTGATGGGTTTAGATTCACTCAGATGTAATGGACCAGTTTACTCAGATGTAAAGGACCAGATTAATATCACAGTACATTTCATCGAGATATCGAATTTTCCCTTTAATTTTCATCGCCTACGGATCAATGTCGTAAAAGATGAAATATTCTTTTTTTCGCTATAGTTGATACCGGTTGATTGCTGTATTTTGTTAGCCGTGTGTACAGGCCTTATTTACCGGAAAGACGATGAATAAGACTTGGAAAATAATTCAATATTTAGTCAATATTTGGCACCCGTTATTATACGAGCATTCATGAGTTGATACTCCCGTAGTAATCGCATTATGACGGCAACAGATGCCTGTTATATGGTTAATTACTACTTCAGAAGCAAACATCAATGTTCCCAATAACCTAACTTGCTGGCCTTTCTGAATATAAATCAGACGAGCGTTTTAAAGGAGCTTGCCATTATTATATTATTCCTATTAAACAGTTATAAATTAGTGTTATTGGATTGGTGTCGGAATGATTAAAGTCCTATGTTTCCCTTATACACGTACTACATTGTTATAGGATACAGAATAAGTCCGCACACCTGTCAGTCTCGTCCCGTATTACAGAGTATATAGTAAACAGGTGTTAGGAGTTTGATAAACAACATTCCAGCCGTCAGAAAATCTTAACAAAAAAATTATCAAGACGAATTTATTTACACGAAAATTGTAATACTTAAACTTGTAACTATCAAGGATACCGTCAATAAGTCATGAACCTGTTTGTCATTATCAAGGATACTGTCAATAAGTCATGAACCTCTTTGTCATTATCAAGGATACTGTCAATAAGTCGTGAACATGTTCGTCATTATCAAAGATACTGTTAATAAGTCATGGCCCTGTTTGTCATTATCAAGGATACCGTCAACAAGTCATGAACCTCTTTGTCATTATCAAGAATACCGTCAATAAGTCATGAACCTGTTTGTCATTACCAAGTATACCGTCAATAAGTCGTGAACATGTTCGTCATTACCAAGGATACTGTCAACAAGTCATGAACCTGTTTGTCATTACCAAGGATACCGTCAATAAGTCATGAACCTGTTTGTCATTATCAAGGATACCGTCAATAAGTCATTAACCTGTTTGTCATTGTGAAGGATACCGTCAATAAGTGATGAACATGTTTGTCATTATCAAGGATACCGTCAATAAGTCATGAACCTGTTTGTCATTATCAAAGATACTGTCAATAAGTCATTAACCTGTTTGTCATTATCAAGGATACCGTCAATAAGTCATGAACCTGTTTGTCATTATCAAGGATACCGTCAATAAGTCATGAACCTGTTTGTCATTATCAAATATACTGTCAATAAGTCATTAACATGTTTGTCATTATCAAGGATACCGTCAATAAGTCATGAACCTGTTTGTCATTATCAAAGATACTGTCAATAAGTCATTAACCTGTTTGTCATTATCAAGGATACCGTCAATAAGTCATGAACCTGTTTGTCATTATCAAAGATACTGTCAATAAGTCATTAACCTTTTTGTCATTATCAAGGATACTGTCAATAAGTCATGAACCTGTTTGTCATTATCAAGGATACTGTCAACAAGTCATGAACCTGTTTGTCATTATCAAGGATACTGTCAACAAGTCATGAACATGTTTGTCATTGTGAAGGATACCGTCAATAAGTCATTAACCTGTTTGTCATTGTGAAGGATACTGTCAACAAGTCATGAACCTGTTTGTCATTGTGAAGGATACCGTCAACAAGTCATGATCCTGTTTGTCATTGTGAAGGATACCGTCAATAAGTCATGAACATGTTTGTCATTGTCAAAGATACCGTCAATAAGTCATGAACATGTTTGTCATTATGAAGGATACCGTCAATAAGTCATGGACCTGTTTATCATTATCAAGGATACCGTCAATAAGTCATGGACCTGTTTATCATTATCAAGGATACTGTCAATAAGTCATGAACCTGTTTATCATTATCAAGGTCATGAACTAATCATTATAAGTCGTGAAATAATCGTGAATGGCCCAACCGTCAAGAACGCATTAACTAACGTACGTGTATTATAACAAAGCTCTGTATACTAGAGTTTCAATAACACATAAACACTACCAATTAGTTGTGTAATTTATTGACATGTGCTTCGGTAATTAATCACACATTTATCATGTGGCATGTACAGTGACAATTCAAAATGATTCCGCAGCTGTCGTCTTGCTAATGGTGACAGTTCAATTAGAGGTATCGGTGGATCTGTAAACAACAGATTGTATTATGGGGAAATTATCTGTTTTTCATGTACAAAAAAATGTACGATATGAAATAAGAATCGGGCAACTCCGTGACCAAATCCTGAGGATGTATCTAAAAGTGGCGGTCAGCCCTGTAACGATAATGGGATGAGGTGCGTCACAGGTACACTAATTAATGTACGTCACAGGTACACTAATTAATGTACGTCACACAGACGTATAGCAGTGGCACGTGTGCAAACTGTCACGATAGAAGTGGCGCTTGTAAAGCGCGTGCGGAGAACTAGGTGATCCGTATTGTGTAAAGACCTCTAGGAAAGTGATTTTTAACTCGGGACGTGACAGGCGCGTGGTTTGCCTGCTCCTGAGGAATACATAACGCCACGTGCCACACCTGTTCGTGTTACAATCCTATTGGGAATTTTGTGCACTGCTCATTTTATTCAATGGCCCTGTAATTCGATAGGGGTCTTGTTCTAGTGATGAAAGGCACCTTACTGCTGTATGGGCGTAATAAAGTAAGGGGTAACGGTTGTGTAGCTGTACATTTCGGTGAATTACAGGAAACGGCCATGAAAACTGACAGAAAGTCGGTGGTGTCACCGAGCCGTGGAGCATGCAATTACTGCTTGAATGGAGTTCAATGGATCATTGTGTGTAAACTTCATTTGTCTCTCAATGTCGGTTTCCAACGGCCTTATCGCTTAATTAAGGGACATCCTATATACACATGTGTCTGGGTAATAAATGGTCGATCACATTCTGTTTTCTGTCCCTAAAAAGGGGTTTGATAAGATCAGGAATTGAGTACAATGGCATTGGTTTTCTCTCCGTTGGTAAACGCCGCCCAGTTATCTATATCTGTGGCCTGTATATATAGCGTTACAGCAGAGGTTGCGATATCGGGCTACGATAGGATTTCATTACCAGATTTACATAGAAGCCATGTAATTTACTGTGTCCCGTACCAATTATACTCGGCAATATAACAACATTGATATTGTATAGAAAAAAACAACGTCATCATGATTCGGGCATTTACAACAAGCGTGTGCATAAACAATAGAAAACAAGCGTCACTGTGACTCGGTGATTTCAATTTCTCTCGGGATTATGGTATTCTAACACTGCTTTACAGAATTAGCAGAAAAGAAACCTAAAACAAAGACAAGGAAGTGTGGTGAGCACGGATTGCACAGTGGTGAATTATTCAAAAGCGATAAAAAACGATCTAGTAGTTTATTCTGCTTCTAAAGCAAATCAAAACAAGAGACACGAATTTAAAACGAAAACGTGGTGGTTTCCCGTACCTTGGCTATGAACCTATTGACAACTTGAAGACCAGTCGAATTATCAGCAGATGAAGGCAGTGCCCTTGACACTAAGAGTCCTTTCTGACCAGGCCTGTATGTTGACTGGATTGGTATCGGTATGACATACAGGTCTGTATGTTGACTTAATTGGTATCGATATGTTATACAGGTCTGTATGTTGGCTTAATTGGTATCGATATAATAAATGTCTGTATACTATATATGATTAAGTTTAAGGAAGATGTCATCGCATTATCTAATCATCAAAATCCTCATGGCCGTCTCATGACAGAGCAAACTTGTAGATCTAGAATACTGACCAAGGGGATTCCCCTAGGGATGTCTAGAGAGGGATCTCTGTAGGACTGAATCAAGAGGGCCCCTCTGGGGATGTCTTGAGAGGGATCTCTGTAGGACTGAATCAAGAGGGCCCCTCTGGGGATGTCTCGAGAGGGATCTCTGTAGGACTGAATCAAGAGGGCCCCTCTGGGGATGTCTCGAGAGGGATCTCTGTAGGACTGAATCAAGAGGGCCCCTCTGGGGATGTCTCGAGAGGGATCTCTGTAGGACTGAATCAAGAGGGCCCCTCTGGGGATGTCTCGAGAGGGATCTATGTAGGACTGAACCAAGAGGGCCCCTCTGGGGATGTCTCGAGAGGGATCTCTGTAGGACTGAATCAAGAGGGCCCCTCTGGGGATGTCTCGAGAGGGATCTCTGTAGGACTGAATCAAGAGGGCCCCTCTGGGGATGTCTCGAGAGGGATCTCTGTAGGACTGAATCAAGAGGGCCCCTCTGGGGATGTCTCGAGAGGGATCTCTGTAGGACTGAATCAAGAGGGCCCCTCTGGGGATGTCTCGAGAGGGATCTCTGTAGGACTGAACCAAGAGGGCCCCTCTGGGGATGTCTCGAGAGGGATCTCTGTAGGACTGAATCAAGAGGGCCCCTCTGGGGATGTCTCGAGAGGGATCTCTGTAGGACTGAATCAAGAGGGCCCCTCTGGGGATGTCTCGAGAGGGATCTCTGTAGGACTGAATCAAGAGGGCCCCTCTGGGGATGTCTCGAGAGGGATCTCTGTAGGACTGAACCAAGAGGGCTCCTCTGGGGATGTCTCGAGAGGGATCTCTGTAGGACTGAATCAAGAGGGCCCCTCTGGGGATGTCTCGAGAGGGATCTCTGTAGGACTGAACCAAGAGGGCCCCTCTGGGGATGTCTCGAGAGGGATCTCTGTAGGACTGAATCAAGAGGGCCCCTCTGGGGATGTCTCGAGAGGGATCTCTGTAGGACTGAATCAAGAGGGCCCCTCTGGGGATGTCTCGAGAGGGATATCTGTAGGACTGAATCAAGAGGGCCCCTCTGGGGATGTCTCGAGAGGGATCTCTGTAGGACTGAATCAAGAGGACCCCTCTGGGGATGTCTCGAGAGGGATCTCTGTAGGACTGAATCAAGAGGGCCCCTCTGGGGATGTCTCGAGAGGGATCTCTGTAGGACTGAATCAAGAGGGCCCCTCTGGGGATGTCTCGAGAGGGATTTCTGTAGAACTGAATCAAGAGGGCCCCTCTGGGGATGTCTCGAGAGGGATTTCTGTAGGACTGAATCAAGAGGGCCCCTCTGGGGATGTCTCGAGAGGGATCTGTGTAGGACTGAATCAAGAGGGCCCCTCTGGGGATGTCTCAAGAGGGATCTATGTAGGACTGAATCAAGAGGGCCCCTCTGGGGATGTCTCGAGAGGGATCTCTGTAGGACTGAATCAAGAGGGCCTCTCTGTGATGTTTTAAGAGGACATGTCTTTGGATGACTTCAGATGACCTCACTAGGAATCTCTCACAAGGACCCCACTGTGATGACTAAAGAGGATACTTCTGGCAACGTCTGATGAGGACCCTTATAGGGATGCTTCAAGAGGACCCCTTTGGAAATGTCTCAAGGGGACTCTTCTAGAAATTTCTCAAGACAATCACTTGAGGAATGTCTCAAGAGAATCACTCCGGGAATCTATCAAAAACACCCTTTTGGGAATCTCTCATTTGGACCCCACAGAATCCATCATGATGGCCATCTTAGGTTCCTGGAAGAATATAGCCCTACAGAGTACTGCATCAGAGAGAAGAATTGATACCCTGTACAGAACTAGGATATCCCTATAGAGTACTGTGTTAGAGAGAAGAATTGATACCATGTACAGACCTAGGATTAGAGTACTGAGTCAGAGAGAAGAATTGATACCATGTACAGACCTAGGATATCCCTATAGAGTACTGTGTCAGAGAGAAGAATTGATACCATGTACAGACCTAGGATATCCCTATAGAGTACTGTGTTAGAGAGAAGAATTGATACCATGTACAGACCTAGGATTAGAGTACTGAGTCAGAGAGAAGAATTGATACCATGTACAGACCTAGGCTAGCCCTATAGAGTACTGTGTCAGAGAGAAGGATTGATACCATGTACAGACCTAGGATTAGAGTACTGAGTCAGAGAGAAGAATTGATACCATGTACAGACCTAGGATAGTCCTATAGAGTACTGTGTCAGAGAGAAGAATTGATACCATGTACAGACCTAGGATATCCCTACAGAGTACTGAGTCAGAGAGAAGGATTGATACCATGTACAGACCTAGGATTAGAGTACTGAGTCAGAGAGAAGAACTGATACCATGTACAGACCTAGGATATCCATATAGAGTACTGTGTCAGAGAGAAGAATTGATACCATGTACAGACCTAGGATTAGAGTACTGAGTCAGAGAGAAGAACTGATACCATGTACAGACCTAGGATATCCATATAGAGTACTGTGTCAGAGAGAAGAATTGATACCATGTACAGACCTAGGATTAGAGTACTGAGTCAGAGAGAAGAATTGATACCATGTACAGACCTAGGACTAGAGTACTGTGTCAGAGAGAAGAATTGATACCATGTACAGACCTAGGATATCCCTATAGAGTACTGTGTCAGAGAGAAGAATTGATACCATGTACAGACCTAGGATATCCCTATAGAGTACTGCGTCAGAGAGAAGAATTGATACCATGTACAGACCTAGGATATCCCTATAGAGTACTGTGTCAGAGAGAAGAATTGATACCATGTACAGACCTAGGATTAGAGTACTGTGTCAGAGAGAAGAATTGATACCATGTACAGACCTAGGATATCCATATAGAGTACTGAGTCAGAGAGAAGAATTGATACCATGTACAGACCTAGGATTAGAGTACTGAGTCAGAGAGAAGAATTGATACCATGTACAGACCTAGGATATCCCCATAGAGTACTGTGTCAGAGAGAAGAATTGATACCATGTACAGACCTAGGATATCCCCATAGAGTACTGTGTCAGAGAGAAGAATTGATACCATGTACAGACCTAGGATATCCCTATAGAGTACTGCGTCAGAGAGAAGAATTGATACCATGTACAGACCTAGGATATCCATATAGAGTACTGTGTCAGAGAGAAGAATTGATACCATGTACAGACCTAGGATATCCATATAGAGTACTGTGTCAGAGAGAAGAATTGATACCATGTACAGACCTAGGATATCCATATAGAGTACTGAGTCAGAGAGAAGAATTGATACCATGTACAGACCTAGGATATCCCTATAGAGTACTGCGTCAGAGAGAAGAATTGATACCATGTACAGACCTAGGATTGGAGTACTGTGTCAGAGAGAAGAATTGATACCATGTACAGACCTAGGATATCCCTATAGAGTACTGCGTCAGAGAGAAGAATTGATACCATGTACAGACCTAGGATTGGAGTACTGTGTCAGAGAGAAGAATTGATACCATGTACAGACCTAGGATATCCCTATAGAGTACTGAGTCAGAGAGAAGAATTGATACCATGTACAGACCTAGGATATCCCTATAGAGTACT
This sequence comes from Pecten maximus, assembly GCF_902652985.1. Classification (NCBI taxonomy): domain Eukaryota; kingdom Metazoa; phylum Mollusca; class Bivalvia; order Pectinida; family Pectinidae; genus Pecten; species Pecten maximus. Next base: position 4,386,495 of record NC_047015.1, on the reverse strand, counting down.
GTGTCAGAGAGAAGAATTGATACCATGTACAGACCTAGGATATCCCTATAGAGTACTGCGTCAGAGAGAAGAATTGATACCATGTACAGACCTAGGATTAGAGTACTGTGTCAGAGAGAAGAATTGATACCATGTACAGACCTAGGATATCCCTATAGAGTACTGCATCAGAGAGAAGAATTGATACCATGTACAGACCTAGGATATCCCTATAGAGTACTGCGTCAGAGAGAAGAATTGATACCATGTACAGACCTAGGATATCCCTACAGAGTACTGTGTCAGAGAGAAGAATTGATACCATGTACAGACCTAGGATATCCCTACAGAGTACTGTGTCAGAGAGAAGAACTGATACCATGTACAGACCTAGGATATCCCTACAGAGTACTGAGTCAGAGAGAAGAATTGATACCCTGTACAGACCTAGGATTAGAGTACTGTGTCAGAGAGAAGAATTGATACCATGTACAGACCTAGGATATCCCTATAGAGTACTGCATCAGAGAGAAGAATTGATACCATGTACAGACCTAGGATATCCCTATAGAGTACTGCGTCAGAGAGAAGAATTGATACCATGTACAGACCTAGGATATCCCTACAGAGTACTGTGTCAGAGAGAAGAATTGATACCATGTACAGACCTAGGATATCCCTATAGAGTACTGCGTCAGAGAGAAGAATTGATACCATGTACAGACCTAGGATATCCCTATAGAGTACTGAGTCAGAGAGAAGAATTGATACCATGTACAGACCTAGGATATCCCTATAGAGTACTGTGTCAGAGAGAAGAATTGATACCATGTACAGACCTAGGATATCCCTATAGAGTACTGAGTCAGAGAGAAGAATTGATACCATGTACAGACCTAGGATATCCCTATAGAGTACTGTGTCAGAGAGAAGAATTGATACCATGTACAGACCTAGGATATCCCTACAGAGTACTGAGTCAGAGAGAAGAATTGATACCCTGTACAGACCTAGGATATCCCTACAGAGTACTGAGTCAGAGAGAAGAATTGATACCCTGTACAGACCTAGGATATCCCTACAGAGTACTGAGTCAGAGAGAAGAATTGATACCATGTACAGACCTAGGATTAGAGTACTGTGTCAGAGAGAAGAATTGATACCATGTACAGACCTAGGATTAGAGTATTGTGTCAGAGAGAAGAATTGATACCATGTACAGACCTAGGATTAGAGTACTGAGTCAGAGAGAAGAATTGATACCATGTACAGACCTAGGATATCCCTATAGAGTACTGTGTCAGAGAGAAGAATTGATACCATGTACAGACCTAGGATATCCCTATAGAGTACTGTGTCAGAGAGAAGAATTGATACCATGTACAGAACTAGGATATCCCTACAGAGTACTGAGTCAGAGAGAAGAATTGATACCCTGTACAGAACTAGGATATTCCTATAGAGTACTGTGTCAGAGAGAAGAATTGATACCATGTACAGAACTAGGATATCCCTATAGAGTACTGTGTCAGAGAGAAGAATTGATACCCTGTACAGAACTAGGATATCCATATAGAGTACTGTGTCAGAGAGAAGAATTGATACCATGTACAGACCTAGGATTAGAGTACTGCGTCAGAGAGAAGAATTGATACCATGTACAGACCTAGGATATCCCTATAGAGTACTGAGTCAGAGAGAAGAATTGATACCATGTACAGACCTAGGATTAGAGTACTGTGTCAGAGAGAAGAATTGATACCATGTACAGACCTAGGATTAGAGTACTGCGTCAGAGAGAAGAATTGATACCATGTACAGACCTAGGATATCCCTACAGAGTACTGAGTCAGAGAGAAGAATTGATACCCTGTACAGACCTAGGATTAGAGTACTGAGTCAGAGAGAAGAATTGATACCATGTACAGACCTAGGATATCCCTATAGAGTACTGCATCAGAGAGAAGAATTGATACCATGTACAGACCTAGGATATCCCTATAGAGTACTGTGTTAGAGAGAAGAATTGATACCATGTACAGACCTAGGATATCCCTATAGAGTACTGAGTCAGAGAGAAGAATTGATACCATGTACAGACCTAGGATATCCCTATAGAGTACTGCGTCAGAGAGAAGAATTGATACCATGTACAGAACTAGGATATCCCTACAGAGTACTGAGTCAGAGAGAAGAATTGATACCCTGTACAGAACTAGGATTAGAGTACTGAGTCAGAGAGAAGAATTGATACCCTGTACAGACCTAGGATTAGAGTACTGAGTCAGAGAGAAGAATTGATACCCTGTACAGAACTAGGATATCCGTATAGAGTACTGTGTCAGAGAGAAGAATTGATACCCTGTACAGACCTAGGATTAGAGTACTGAGTCAGAGAGAAGAATTGATACCCTGTACAGAACTAGGATATCCGTATAGAGTACTGTGTCAGAGAGAAGAATTGATACCATGTACAGACCTAGGATTAGAGTACTGCGTCAGAGAGAAGAATTGATACCATGTACAGACCTAGGATATCCCTACAGAGTACTGAGTCAGAGAGAAGAATTGATACCCTGTACAGACCTAGGATTAGAGTACTGAGTCAGAGAGAAGAATTGATACCATGTACAGACCTAGGATATCCCTATAGAGTACTGCATCAGAGAGAAGAATTGATACCATGTACAGACCTAGGATATCCCTATAGAGTACTGTGTTAGAGAGAAGAATTGATACCATGTACAGACCTAGGATATCCCTATAGAGTACTGTGTTAGAGAGAAGAATTGATACCATGTACAGACCTAGGATATCCCTATAGAGTACTGCATCAGAGAGAAGAATTGATACCATGTACAGACCTAGGATAAGAGTACTGTGTCAGAGAGGAATTGATACCATGTACAGACCTAGGATATCCCTATAGAGTACTGTGTCAGAGAGGAATTGATACCATGTACAGACCTAGGATATCCCTACAGAGTACTGCATCAGAGAGATGGCATCCAATATTAGGAAATTGCGCAGTGGTAATAAAAAACAACATGTCACATATTCTTTCTCTCGTATAGTCCGACACATTGACCGGTCGTGTTGAACTTTGATTAGCATGTATAAGATCGCTCATATTGACAAATTAGTCGTGTGGAATCGGGTTCGAACCCTGTAGGGCATTTTTCCATTATAGGAATTTTATTGTTGTTGTACATGTGTCAGTGCATATTTTGTTTGTATTTTTACGTTTCTTATTTTCAGTTCTATATTTTTATGCCATACTTCTAGCAACTTGACTATTCGACAAAACTATTGACATGTCAGACAACATCCAATGAGATTCCCGAACGACCTAGAACATTCGGTTTTACTAATTTTGATAAGTAAAATATAGAAATACGTTAAAAAACCTTAACTATCGAATGCTATTTAATATAAACCAATCAAGGACCGTGTGGATAGGCACATTGAGCGTGTGACACAGAGACCTGGGTCACTAAGCTTCATATGGCATATTTTTGTAAGGCTTTCCACTGTTCGCTGTTGATCGCCTCAAATCACTTGTACAGTATGTTGAAAGCCCCATACTCCAAGAAATATAAATAAATGTTTACATTTTGACTTCTTTACAGATATCAGACTAAATATATACCTAACAAATTACTGCATATCAAAATCTGGAGGAAAGTGTGCATTTATGAAAGTACACGGGAAATTCCCAAAAATAATACCTGGGAATACCTGGGTCCGACAGACCAAGTTTCTGTGCATATTAGTTCCACAATGCAACGGCGGGTTATCAGACAACACGAAATGGCAGAACGCCGAAAGCTTGGACCTGCAATAAAACGCAGACAGATTCTGCCACAAAGAAACGTAAAAGGCTGAAACCGGCAAAACCCCAGGCTTGTTCCGAACATTGTCAACTTCACCGACCTAAACTTTATCGATGTTTTGTTGTATGCATATTGCTATATATTAAATAAAATATTTAGTTGTATGTTTGTATAAATTGATTAGATATTACGAGAACATTTTGTTAATATCTTCAAATGAAAGCATTATTAGGCAAGTTCGCGTATACTCGAATGTAAACAACGGCCATGTGTGTAGTTTAAGTGTAGTGTACGTTGTTGTAGCCTCGTTCTCGTTTTCGCGACAAATCTAGCGATAAAAATAAATGCGGCGAGCTATTTTCAAATATTGATGTCGCAAGGGTTCCCCCGGTCAAGCGTCCAGTCCAATGGACAAGCATCTTGGATTGCAATTAATACATGTGTGCAACTAGAATTTCAGGTTTTTGGGAGTGTGCGGCTTTAATTTAATACAGTATGCAATGATCAATCTGTATCCAAGTTACTGCACAGAGTACGCACGTGCGTTATGTACTTATTGCACGGAAGCATCGATTGACATGTTGACATACCTGTGCACAAACAGGATCACCTTCTTTGAATATTCCACGAAAAGGTCAATGTGACAGGTCATTCTTATTGGATAGGCTAACTTTACTAGTCAGAATAATGCATATGGCATAACTTGCCTTTTGTAATTTCAAAAATAAGGGGAAATGTCTGCAACTGAAAATACAATACGCCAATCCAATTCCCCTTAATATTGGTCTGCGAAATCAATTAGTGTATATAATCACTTCATGTCTGAGTTTGATTATTTTCCATGAGTTGGTTTTGAGCTGACATTCCAACTGGTCACTTATCGAGTCGACAGCAAATGTACATTTTTCCTCATCTGCATAATTACCACCTTCTTAATTTGTATAAACATGGACCACTACACTAATTAAGTCATGCATGCTAATAAGCAATGTACTGCCTGCACACTGTGTTTACACCCGTGGCTACTCAACCTACACACGCGCCGTTCACCTGACTATAAACACTTCTCGTCGATACTATTGTTAAATTATTCAAAGAGATTACACTTAGGCGGCTCGTGCATATATAAAATGGTTGCCATAGTAATAGACAGATGCTAGTTATTCATTCCGATCATCGATGCAATCAAAACAGAAGTAAGAGAAAGCGGACGAGCGCCAGCCTGGAACGGCCCGGTGTGCTGACAGCTGTTATTGTTAAATAGCGACAAGGATATTGTTTTAAATAAAATTTCTCTTCTTAAAACTTGTTATCACAAATGTAAAGTGATCGCGGAAATGTTTATTTAAAGTTACCATGCGGAACTTCCGTGGAGCGAATATATGTTCTATTTCAAGTTATTTTAGATATGATTTAGTCGAATATTGAAAGCAGCAATTTTAGTTAGTTTCTTTGTACAGTTTCAAATGTTTATAAAGCTATCGAGCAGAACTGATTTAGTCATATTTTATTTCTATCTTTTTCACACAAGGAAATTTGGCACAAGTTTTCAGTACTGAGCGGTCTCCCAATAGAATTTCCAACATACATTTTAGCAAGCAGAAGGCGTAAACATTACACTTCATACTAATATCACCTTAACCGGATATCAATCTTTATTCCAAATAATCTGATATAAATAACCAGATATCAATTTATGTCCCTAGTAAATAGATATAAACTGCTAAATAACCGGATATCAATTCATATCCCGAATAACCGGATATGATTTTTTTCTGAATAACCAGATATCAATTTTATGTCTCGAATGACCGGATCTCTACTTATATCCCGAATAACTAGATAAAAATTTGTGATCGAAACCCGAATAGTCGGATATCAATTACTATCCCAAATAACCGAATATCAATTTGTAATCGAAACTCAAATGACCGGATATCGATTTATATCCAGAATAATCGATTTGTATCTCGAATAACCGGATATAAATTCGTATCCCGAATAACCGGTTATAAAGTTGCAATCGAATTTTGAATAACCGTATTTCAATTTGTAGCTGTATCCGAATAATCAGATATCAATTTATATCCCAAATAACCAAATATCAATTCGTATTCCAATTAACGGATATCTATCTGTGTTCCGAATAGCCGAAGACCGATTTATATACTACATAACTGGATATCACATTATGTAAAAACAAACCGAATATAATTGTATATCTCTGACATGTCGGGGTACACATTATTACCCCTAACTTATCGGGAAATCCAGTTAGGTCCGTGAGTAAACATGATATCCAGTTTGGTCCGTTGGTAAACATGATATCCAGATTGGTCCGTTGGTAAACATGATATCCAGTTTGGTCCGTTGGTAAACATGATATCCAGTTAGGTCTGTGAGTAAGTATGATATCCAGTTAGGTCCGTGAGTAAACATGATATCCAGTTAGGTCCGTTGGAAAACATGATATCCAGTTTGGTCCGTTGGTAAACATGATATCCAGTTTGGTCCGTGAGTAAACATGATATCCAGTTTGGTCCGTTGGTAAACATGATATCCAGTTTGGTCCGTTGGTAAACATGATATCCAGTTTGGTCCGTTGGTAAACATGATATCCAGTTTGGTCCGTTGGTAAACATGATATCCAGTTTGGTCCGTTGGTAAACATGATATCCAGTTTGGTCCGTGAGTAAACATGATATCCAGTTTGGTCCGTTGGTAAACATGATATCCAGTTTGGTCCGTTGGTAAACATGATATCCAGTTTGGTCCGTGAGTAAACATGATATCCAGTTTGGTCCGTTGGTAAACATGATATCCAGATTGGTCCGTTGGTAAACATGATATCCAGTTTGGTCCGTTGGTAAACATGATATCCAGTTAGGTCTGTGAGTAAGTATGATATCCAGTTAGGTCCGTGAGTAAACATGATATCCAGTTAGGTCCGTTGGAAAACATGATATCCAGTTTGGTCCGTTGGTAAACATGATATCCAGTTTGGTCCGTGAGTAAACATGATATCCAGTTTGGTCCGTTGGTAAACATGATATCCAGTTTGGTCCGTTGGTAAACATGATATCCAGTTTGGTCCGTTGGTAAACATGATATCCAGTTTGGTCCGTTGGTAAACATGATATCCAGTTTGGTCCGTTGGTAAACATGATATCCAGTTTGGTCCGTGAGTAAACATGATATCCAGTTTGGTCCGTTGGTAAACATGATATCCAGTTTGGTCCGTTGGTAAACATGATATCCAGTTTGGTCCGTGAGTAAACATGATATCCAGTTTGGTCCGTGAGTAAACATGATATCCAGTTTAGTCCGTGAGTAAACATGATATCCAGTTAGGTCCGTGAGTAAACATGATATCCAGTTTGGTCCGTTGGTAAACATGATATCCAGTTTGGTCCGTGAGTAAATATGATATCCAGTTAGGTCCGTGATTAAACATGATATCCAGTTTGGTCCGTGAGTAAATATGATATCCAGTTTGGTCCGTGAGAAAACATGATATCCAGTTTGGTCCGTGAGAAAAAATGATATCCAGTTTGGTCCGTTGGTAAACATGATGTCCAGTTTAGTCCGTGAGTAAACATGATATCCAGTTAGGTCCGTGAGTAAGCATGATATCCAGTTAGGTCCGTGAGTAAACATGATATCCAGTTAGGTCCGTAAGTAAATATGATATCCAGTTTGGTCCGTGAGTAAACATGATATCCAGTTTGGTCCGTTGGTAAACATGATATCCAGTTTGGTCCGTTGGTAAACATGATATCCAGTTAGGTCCGTTGGTAAACATGATATCCAGTTTGGTCCGTGAGTAAACATGATATCCAGTTTGGTCCGTGAGTAAACATGATATCCAGTTTGGTCCGTGAGTAAACATGATATCCAGTTTGGTCCGTGAGTAAACATGATATCCAGTTTGGTCCGTGAGTAAACATGATATCCAGTTTGGTCCGTGAGTAAACATGATATCCAGTTTGGTCCGTGAGTAAACATGATATCCAGTTTGGTCCGTGAGTAAACATGATATCCAGTTAGGTCCGTGAGTAAACATGATATCCAGTTCTGTCCGTGAGTAAACATGATATCCAGTTCTGTCCGTGAGTAAACATGATATCCAGTTAGGTCCGTGAGTAAATATGATATCCAGTTAGGTCCGTGAGTAAACATGATATCCAGTTAGGTCCGTGAGTAAACATGATATCCAGTTAGGTCCGTGAGTAAACATGATATCCAGTTAGGTCCGTGAGTAAACATGATATCCAGTTAGGTCCGTGAGTAAATATGATATCCAGTTTGGTCCGTGAGTAAACATGATATCCAGTTCTGTCCGTGAGTAAACATGATATCCAGTTAGGTCCGTGAGTAAATATGATATCCAGTTTGGTCCGTGAGTAAACATGATATCCAGTTCTGTCCGTGAGTAAACATGATATCCAGTTAGGTCCGTGAGTAAACATGATATCCAGTTAGGTCCGTGAGTAAACATGATATCCAGTTAGGTCCGTGAGTAAATATGATATCCAGTTTGGTCCGTGAGTAAACATGATATCCAGTTCTGTCCGTGAGTAAACATGATATCCAGTTAGGTCCGTGAGTAAACATGATATCCAGTTAGGTCCGTGAGTAAATATGAGATCCAGTTAGGTCCGGGAGTAAACAAACTGGACCGTTTGTACAACCGGATACCTAATAAAATAGTTGAACTAGGTATATAATGTACATGCACTTCATACTCTCAACAGATCACATGACATGTAAAAACGTATCACACAATTCTTAGAATTTATTTATAACTGCAAACAACCGGTTATTATCTTAATAATTTAGACATTTTTTTTAGATAAGTATCTTGAACGAAAAATCAATTAAGTATATACACAAGCTGGCGGGGAGACATCGAGATGGAATAGTAAACTGATAGGTCACGTGACTCGTTATCACACCGGCTATATTTCTCATCACAGGCGTATGCCTTAATAAACGTATTCTCATCACAGGTGTATGTCTAAATACACGTATTCTTATTACAGGTGTATGTCTAAATACACGCATTCTTATCACAGGTGTACAAATATATATCTAAATACACGCATTCTTATCACAGGTGTATGTCTTAATACACGTATTCTTATCACAGGTGTACAAATATATATCTAAATACACGCATTCTTATCACAGGTGTATGTCTAAATACACGCATTCTTATCACAGGTGTATGTCTAAATACACGCATTCTTATCACAGGTGTATGTCTAAATACACGCATTCTTATTATAGGTGTATGTCTAAATACACGCATTCTTATCACATGTGTATGTCTAAATACACGCATTCTCATCACATGTGTATGTCTAAATACACATATTCTCATCACAGGTGTACAAATATATATCTAAATACACATATTCTCATCACAGGTGTATGTCTTAATACACATATTCTCATCACAGGTGTATGTCTAAATACACGTATTCTTATCACAGGTGTATGTCTAAATACACGCGTTCCTATCACAGGTGTATGTCTAAATACACGCATTCTTATCACAGGTGTATGTCTAAATACACGCGTTCCTATCACAGGTGTATGTCTAAATACACGCATTCTTATCACAGGTGTATGTCTAAATACACGCATTCTTATTACAGGTGTATGTCTAAATACACGCATTCTTATCACAGGTGTATGTCTAAATACACGCATTCTTATTACAGGCGTATGCCTTAATACACGCATTCTTATCACAGGTGTATGTCTAAATACACGCATTCTCATCACATGTGTATGTCTAACTACACGCATTCTCATTAAACTAAGTCAGTGCTCACAAGAGAAGAATATTTAATCATCAAGTCATCAGATAATTCTCTAATCCGGAGGTTACATCAGGGTGATGACAAAAACAGCTTATTCGATATGGAGGTAAAGATGAGCTCTAGATAACCGTACGTACAAACTAAAACAATCACTTTCCAGACTCCACCTATTTCTCTGATCGTCAAACGATGAAGCGGCCAGTGACACAAACATACCAGCTATGTAATTAAATACATGAGTGTATCTACTTCATTATTTACGAATGATTCCTTATCAATAGCACAATAACACGATATGGTAATTCATTGTTTATTTGAATTGATAGAGCGGTGTAGATAGATATTTTTCTGTTTAGTAGAAAAAAATGTCTTGTTACAAGAAAAAGGCTGTATACGTAATTAAACAGTAATATTTATGATAGTACATATCTATCTATTGCACAGTATTTACTATTTATTAGACACAGTATTATACAAACATAATGTATGTATTATTTAAGAACGCCGATGTGGCGCAGCGGTATAAGCTGCGGGTATTTCTGGCTAGGCGATTTGGTGCCGTAGATCGTGAGTTCGAGGCCCGGTCAGGGCACTAGTCAAAAAGTTGTCTTCCTTCGTCATTTGTGTTGCTAAGTTATATATATTATATTTATATTATACGTAAATATTACAGTATATTCATTAATATATCATATATATTATATGATATATGACAGTATACATATAAACAGTATATGTTCATATTACAGTAAATTCCTATGTGACAGTATATATATGTTCATATTACAGTATATTCCTATGTGACAGTATATATTTATAACAGTATATGTTCATATTACAGTAAATTCCTATGTGACAGTAAATATACATGTATGTTCATATTACAGTAAATTCCTATGTGACAGTATATATACATGTATGTTCATATTACAGTATATTCCTATGTGACAGTATATATATGTTCATATTACAGTAAATTCCTATGTGACAGTTTATAGATATATCCATGCCATACCTGTATATAGATATGCCAATATATTTGATGGTATAGGTAAATATGACAGTGTATATTATATGGAAGTATATATACAGTATATGTTTATATGATAATATCTGTTTTGATCTATATCTAGATATATCTAATGTATAAGGAGGTGACACTCTATATACTTTGTAGAGCCTTTGTCTGATAGCGACTACTTAGAATCGTATCTGTGGACAACATATTGACAGTTTGGGTAGGAAAAATGATGGGTAAAATAAGAGATTGTTGTTCACGTGTTTGTAATGCTGTCGAATGTTACATCCTGTACCACGCGATAATCAAGCTTTTAAATCCTACAAAAATTACGGTAAAACTTGTCAACTTGATGCCGGACTCAATACTCACCTGGTAAAGTTAGTAACAGTCCGATCCAACAGCAGCGCCAGCTAGTCTCTCCAGTCATCTGGAGGCCGGAAACACTCAGGTGTTGTCAAAGTTAAATCCGTAATCCTTGAATCTTAGAACGGGTTATAAACAAAGCTCACCTTTACACGATTCCATATTCAATCAACAGTTCACCACTAGAAGACTCTACTTTCAATGAAAAAACTACACGATTGGCCCATTTCACCTGGAATAACATTTGAAACGGTACCTACCACCATACACAGTGCTATCAAGAACTGCTATAGCACAGCGACACGCACACTAGCTTCTGAAGCAAGTCTCGCCACATTGCTTGTTTTCAACACATCAGAGCCCAGTCAAGCATGACACGGTAGATCGATATGGGAGAGGGCAAGTGACTAAGTGACGAAGAAATGCAATGTTTCTATGTAAGTAGTGCCAATTCAGAAGAATACTAACCCAATAAAGCACTTCCTGTATGTGTCGCATGTTAGTGCTGCTTCAGATAATTCATTAGACTTACAGCGCGGGACGCCACCCAGCCTCAGGACCTATTTGACAATTGAATGGCGCAAAAGACCAACGCATTACGTAGGCATTCACTGTTTACTCTACAGGGTCGGCATGCTGCTTGCCATCAATATCTCAACCTACCCGATCACTCAGGACACTGCCCACGGAACATGAATATGGAGGGCACAGAACAAGCTTTTTAACAGAAACCAGTTTGTTGATTGTCTGAATCAAGTTAAGTATATGCTTCACAGAAAAAGAAAAATATCAACTAAATTCGAAGCGGAACAAATGCAACTTCATTAAAATAAATGGAATTGCAAACGTAGTGTATATTTAGATAATAGCCTGGGAAAAGGCACTCTTAAAACAATTAGCAAATTGGGATTTTTATAATCGATTTTAATTTATAAAAGGAAATGAACAGAAAGTTTTCACTTGACTTAATCTGCTTTGTATCCTATATATATATCAATGCACTAAGACAATTTCTGGTAGGAAACATGCTACATGTTACATATATACTAAATCAAAAACTTAACGGTTGATCAAAGCATGCACAGGGACAGACACTTTAGCTTAAAGCACTGACGCAGAACGAAACGCACATTTGGGAAAACAATAATATCACAGTGAGTATAGTGGTAAAGGCGAGGGATACGGTGTCGGAAGGAAAGTCTCGTCCTACAGTATACTCGTAACAGTGGATGGTTAAGGCGGGGGATACGATGTCAGAAGGAAAGTATCGTCCTACAGTATACTCGTAACAGAGGATGGTTAAGGCGAGGGACACGATGTCAGAAGGAAAGTCTCGCCCTACAGTATACACGTAACAGAGGATGGTTAAGGCGAGGGACATGATGTCAGAAAGAAAGTCTCGCCCTACAGTATACACGTAACAGAGGATGGTTAAGGCGAGGGACACGATGTCAGAAGGAAAGTCTCGTCCTACAGTATACACGTAACAGAGGATGGTTAAGGCGAGGGACACGATGTCAGAAGGAAAGTCTCGTCCTACAGTATACACGTAACAGAGGATAGTTAAGGCGAGGGACACGATGTCAGAAGGAAAGTATCGTGCTACAGTATACACGTAACAGTGGATAGTTAAGGCGAAGGACACGATGTCAGAAGGAATGTATCGTCCTACAGTATACACGTAACAGTGGATAGTTAAGGTGAGGGACACGATGTCAGAAGGAAAGTCTCGTCCTACAGTATACACGTAACAGAGGATGGTTAAGACGAGGGACACGATGTCAGGAGGTTAGTATCGTCCTACAGTATACTCGTAACAGTGAATAGTTAAGGCGAGGGACACGATGTCAGAAGGAAAGTCTCGTCCTACAGTATACTCGTAACAGTGAATGGTTAAGGCGAGGGACACGATGTCAGAAGGAATTAAAGCCTCGTCCTACAGTATCAAAATGCAATAATGATCAAGTGATTGCACCTTTATATATATATTTAATAAACAAACAGATAAATAATATACTGGATTACGAATGAAACTGCGTCATGCAACCATTTCGCGTGAGGGGAAATAACTACATATAATAGTTCGTTTATGGACTTTCTACCACAATCGTATGGTGTTATTTAAGTCCAGAGGCATGAAATAATCTTTACAATTGTCGAATAACATTCAGTTTATACCACACACGGAATAAACTCTAAATGTGTTTTTATTGATTGACACGCTGGCCTTTGACCGGGACAAATTTTTGATCACGTGGTTCAATGCAATTTGATCGGCTAGCACTCGAAGACCGCTTCACGATGTTCTTGAAATAACGCATAAGAAAAAGTTCGCAGATATTTTCTACCACTTTGTTGCTTTGAAAGAATACACCTGCTTATCATTTTGTTATGATGTGCAATAAATTGCAATATTTCTATGCATATCCGAATTCGTCAGTTTTGCATATTAATTAGCGGTATTTCAAATTGGGTCATATCCTTACACCACACCTGATATTGGGAAAGAACACACGTGGACACAAAACAGGTCACCTCATTCTCAAATTAGTGGAAACAGGTCACATGAACTCGTGGTTGTTGTATATGGTATTTCTTTCTCTCGTTAGTTATTTTTCAAAAGTTACAAAAACACTCGTTTAAGCTCGTGTTTTTGTAACTTTTGAAAAATAACTAGCTTGAGTGAAATAAATACCATATACAACAACCACGCGTTGTGTAACCTCTATATCACAAACAATATTCCCATACCTATTACATGTATGTAACTGTGGTTAACACTCTGACAAGTGTCTTTAGGCATGGCCAACGTGATATCCTGCTTATAAGAAGATTTTATTTAATTATGTTACATTTTACAGTGAAATATCAAAACAATTAAATAGATAAAAAAATGAGCGTTATCATTGCTTATATAATCACGATTGGTGATACCAGCATCTTATATAATCACGATTGATGATACCAGCATCTTATATAATCACGATTGATTATACCAGAATTTTATATAATCACGATTGATTATACCAGCATTTTATATAATCACGATTGATTATACCAGCATTTTATATAATCACGATTGATTATACCAGCATTTTATATAATCAAGATTGATGATTCCAGAATCTTATACAATAACGATTGATCATACCAGCATTTTATATAATCACGATTGATTATACCAGCATTTTATATAATCACGATTGATTATACCAGCATTTTATGTAATCACGATTGATGATTCCAGAATCTTACATAATCACGATTGATGACATTAGAATATATATATAATTACAATTGATAATACCAGAATCTTATATCATCACGACTCTACTAATCTAGAGGAAATGGTTACTATCTACAAATCTAGAGGAAATGGTTACTATCTACAAATCTACCGGAAGCGGTTACTATCTACAAATATACAGGAAGCGGTTACTATTTACAAATCTACAGGAAGCGGTTACTATCTAGAAATCTACAGGAAGCGGTTACTATCTAGAAATCAACAGGAAGCGGTTACTATCTACAAATTTACAGGAAGCGGTTACTATCTACAGATCTACAGGAAACGGTTACTATCTACAAATCTACAGGAAGCGGTTACTATCTACAAATCTACAGAAAGCAGTTACTATCTACAAATCTAGAGGAAGCGGTTACTATCTACAAATCTACAGGAAGCGGTTACAATCTACAGATCTAAAGGAAGCGATTACTATCTACAAATTTACAGGAAGCGGTTACTATCTACAAATCTAGAGGAAGCGGTAACTATCTACATATCTAGAGGAAACGGTTACTATCTACAAATTTACAGGAAGCGGTTACTATCTACAAATCTACAGGAAGCGGTTACTATCTACAAATCTAGAGGAAGCGGTTACTATCTACAAATCTACAGGAAGCGGTAACTATCTACATATCTAGAGGAAACGGTTACTATCTACAAATCGAGAGGAAGCGGTTACTAACTATAAATCTACAGGAAGCGGTTACTATCTACAAATCTACAGGAAGCGGTTACTATCCACAAATCTACAGGAAGCGGTTACTATCTACAAATCTACAGGAAGCGTTTACTATCTACAGATCTAGAGGAAGCGGTTGCTATATACAAATTGACAGGAAGCGGTTACTATCTAGAAATTAACAGGAAGCGGTTACTATCTACAAATCTAGAGGAAACAGTTACCATCTACAAATCTACAGGAAGCGGTTACTATCTACAAATTTACAGGAAGCGGTTACTATCTACAAATCTACAGGAAACGGTTACTATCTACAAATCTACAGGAAGCGGTTACTATCTACAAATCTACAGGAAACGGTTACTATCTACAAATCTACAGGAAGCGGTTACTATCTACAAATCTAGAGGAAGCGGTTACTATCTACAAATCTACAGGAAGCGGTAACTATCTACAAATCTAGAGGAAACGGTTACTATCTACAAATCTAGAGGAAGCGGTTACTATCTATGAATCTACAGGAAGCGGTTACTATCTACAAATCTACAGGAAACGGTTACTATCCACAAATCTACAGGAAGCGGTTACTATCTACAAATCTACAGGAAGCGTTTACTATCTACAGATCTAGAGGAAGCGGTTGCTATATACAAATTGACAGGAAGCGGTTACTATCTACAAATTAACAGTAAGCGGTTACTATCTACAAATCTAGAGGAAACAGTTACTATTTACAAATATACAGGAAGCGGTAACTATCTACAAATCTAGAGGAAGCGGTTACTATCTACAAATCTACAGGAAGCGGTAACTATCTACATATCTAGAGGAAACGGTTACTATCTACAAATCGAGAGGAAGCGGTTACTAACTATAAATCTACAGGAAGCGGTTACTATCTACAAATCTACAGGAAGCGGTTACTATCCACAAATCTACAGGAAGCGGTTACTATCTACAAATCTACAGGAAGCGTTTACTATCTACAGATCTAGAGGAAGCGGTTGCTATATACAAATTGACAGGAAGCGGTTACTATCTAGAAATTAACAGGAAGCGGTTACTATCTACAAATCTAGAGGAAACAGTTACCATCTACAAATATACAGGAAGCGGTAACTATCTACAAATCTACAGGAAGCGGTTACTATCTACAAATCTACAGGAAGCGGTTACTATCTACAAATCTACAGGAAGCGGTTACTATCTACAAATCTACAGGAAACGGTTACTATCTACAAATCTAGAGGAAGCGGTTACTATTTAAAAATCTATAGGAAACGGTTACTATCTACAAATCTAGAGGAAGCGGTTACTATCTACAAATCTACAGGAAGCGGTTACTATCTACAAATCTACAGGAAGCGGTTACTATCTACAAATCTACAGGAAGCGGTTACTATCTACAAATCTACAGGAAACGGTTACTATCTACAAATCTAGAGGAAGCGGTTACTATTTAAAAATCTATAGGAAACGGTTACTATCTACAAATCTAGAGGAAGCGGTTACTATCTACAAATCTACAGGAAGCGGTTACTATCTACAAATTTACAGGAAGCGGTTACTATCTACAAATCTACAGGAAACGGTTACTATCTACAAATCTACAGGAAGCGGTTACTATCTACAAATCTACAGGAAACGGTTACTATCTACAAATCTACAGGAAGCGGTTACTATCTACAAATCTAGAGGAAGCGGTTACTATCTACAAATCTACAGGAAGCGGTAACTATCTACAAATCTAGAGGAAACGGTTACTATCTACAAATCTAGAGGAAGCGGTTACTATCTATGAATCTACAGGAAGCGGTTACTATCTACAAATCTACAGGAAACGGTTACTATCCACAAATCTACAGGAAGCGGTTACTATCTACAAATCTACAGGAAGCGTTTACTATCTACAGATCTAGAGGAAGCGGTTGCTATATACAAATTGACAGGAAGCGGTTACTATCTACAAATTAACAGTAAGCGGTTACTATCTACAAATCTAGAGGAAACAGTTACTATTTACAAATATACAGGAAGCGGTAACTATCTACAAATCTACAGGAAGCGGTTACTATCTACAAATCTACAGGAAGCGGTTACTATCTACAAATCTACAGGAAGCGGTTACTATCTACAAATCTACAGGAAACGGTTACTATCTACAAATCTAGAGGAAGCGGTTACTATTTAAAAATCTAGAGGAAACGGTTAATATCTACAAATCTACAGGAAGCGGGTACTATCTACAAATCTACAGGAAGCGATTACTATCTACAAATTTACAGGAAGCGGTTACTATTTACAAATCTACAGGAAACGGTTACTATCTACAAATCTGCAGGAAGCGGTTACTATCTACAAATCTACAGGAAACGGTTAATATCTACAAATCTACAGTAAACGGTTACTATCTACAAATCTAGAGGAAGCGGTTACTATCTACAAATCTACAGGAAGCGGTTACTATTTACAAATCTACAGGAAGCGGTTACTATCTACAAATCTAGAGGAAGGGGTTACTATCTACAAATCTACAGGAAGCGGTAACTTTCTACAAATCTAGAGGAAACGATTACTATCTACAAATCTAGAGGAAGCGGTTACTATCTACAAACCTACAGGAAGCGGTTACTATCTACATATCTAGAGGAAGCGGTTACTATCTACAAATCTACAGGAAGCGGTTACTATCTACAAATCTACAGGAAACGGTTACTATCTACAAATATAGAGGAAGCGGTAACTATCTACATATCTAGAGGAAACGGTTACTATCTACAAATCTACAGGAAGCGGTTACTATCTACAAATCTACAGGAAGCGGTTACTATCTACAAATCTAGAGGAAACGGTTACTATCTACAAATCTAGAGGAAGTGGTTACTATCTATCAATCTACAGGAAGTGGTTACTATCTACAAATCTACAGGAAACGGTTACTATCCACAAATCTACAGGAAGCGGTTACGATCTACAAATCTACAGGAAGCGTTTACTATCTACAGATCTAGAGGAAGCGGCTGCTATATACAAATTGACAGGAAGCAGTCACTATCTACAAATTAACAGGAAGCGGTTACTATCTACAAATCTAGAGGAAACGGTTACTATCTACAAATATACAGGAAGCGATAACTATCTACAAATCTACAGGAAGCGGTTACTATCTACAAATCTACAGAAAGCGGTTACTATCTACAAATATACAGGAAACGGTTACTATCTACAAATCTAGAGGAAGTGGTTACTATTTAAAAATCTAGAGGAAACGGTTACTATCTACAAATCTAGAGGAAGCGGTTACTATCTACAAATCTACAGGAAGCGGTTACTATCTACAAATTTACAGGAAGCGGTTACTATCTACAAATCTAGAGGAAGCGGTTACTATCTACAAATCTACAGTAAGCGGTTATTATCTACAAATATAGAGGAAGCGGTAACTATCTACATATCTAGAGGAAACGGTTACTATCTACAAATTTACAGGAAGCGGTTACTATCTACAAATCTACAGGAAGCGGTTACTATCTACAAATCTAGAGGAAGCGGTTACTATCTACAAATCTACAGGAAGCGGTTGCTATCTACAAATCTACAGTAAACGGTTACTATCTACATATCTGCAGGAAGCGGTTACTATCTACAAATCTACAGGAAGCGGTTACTATTTACAAATCTACAGGAAGCGGTTACTATCTACAAATCTACAGGAAGCGGTCACTATCTACAAATCTACGGGAAGCGGTTACTTTCTACAAATCTAGAGGAAACGGTTACTATCTACAAATCTACAGGAAGCGGTTATTATCTACAAATATAGAGGAAGCGGTTACTATCTACAAATCTACAGGAAACGGTTACTATCTACAAATCTACAGTAAATGGTTACCATCTACAAATCTACAGGAAGCGGTTACTATCTACAAATCTAGAGGAAGCGGTTACTATCTACAAATCTACAGGAAGCGGTCACTATCTACAAATCTACGGGAAGCGGTTACTTTCTACAAATCTAGAGGAAATGGTTACTATCTACAAATCTAGAGGAAGCGGTTACTATCTACAAATCTACAGGAAGCGGTTATTATCTACAAATATAGAGGAAGCGGTTACTATCTACAAATCTACAGGAAACGGTTACTATCTACAAATCTACAGTAAACGGTTACCATCTACAAATCTACAGGAAGCGGTTACTATCTACAAATCTACAGGAAGCGGTTACTATTTACAAATCTACAGGAAGCGGTTACTATCTACAAATCTAGAGGAAGGGGTTACTATCTACAAATCTACAGGAAGCGGTAACTTTCTACAAATCTAGAGGAAGCGGTTACTATCTACAAATCTACAGGAAACGGTTACTATCTACAAATCTACAGTAAACGGTTACCATCTACAAATCTACAGGAAGCGGTTACTATCTACAAATCTACAGGAAGCGGTTACTATTTACAAATCTACAGGAAGCGGTTACTATCTACAAATCTAGAGGAAGGGGTTACTATCTACAAATCTACAGGAAGCGGTAACTTTCTACAAATCTAGAGGAAGCGGTTACTATCTACAAATCTAGAGGAAGCCGTTACTATCTACAAATCTACAGCAAGCGGTTATTATCTACAAATATAGAGGAAGCGGTAGCTATCTACATATCTAGAGGAAACGGTTACTATCTACACATTTACAGGAAGCGTTTACTATCTACAAATTTACAGGAAGCGGTAACTATCTATAAATCTAGAGGAAACGGTTACTATCTACAAATCTAGAGGAAGCGGTTACTATCTACATATCTACAGGAAGCGGTGACTATCTACAAATCTAGAGGAAACGGTTACTATCTACAAATCTAGAGAGAGCGGTTACTATCTACAAATCTAGAGGAAGCGGTTACTAAATACAAATCTACAGGAAGCGGTTACTATCTACAAAACTACAGGAAGCGGTTACTATCTACAAATCTACAGGAAGCGGTTACTATCTACAAATCTACAGGAAGCGGTTACTATCTACAAATCTACAGGAAGCGGTTACTATCTACAAATCTACAGGAAGCGGTTACTATCTACAAATCTAGAGGAAGCGGTTACTATCTACAAATCTAGAGGAAGCGGTTACTATCTACAAATCTACAGGAAGCGGTTACTATCTACAAATCTAGAGGAAGCGGTTACTATCTACAAATCTACAGGAAGCGGTTACTATCTACAAATCTACAGGAAACGGTTACTATCTACAAATCTACAGTAAACGGTTACTATCTACAAATCTACAGGAAGCGGTTACTATCTACAAATCTACAGGAAGCGGTTACTATTTACAAATCTACAGGAAGCGGTTACTATCTACAAATCTAGAGGAAACGGTTACTATCTACAAATCTAGAGGAAGCGGTTACTATCTACAAATCTACAGGAAGCGGTTACTATTTACAAATCTACAGGAAGCGGTTACTATCTACAAATCTAGAGGAAGGGGTTACTATCTACAAATCTACAGGAAGCGGTAACTTTCTACAAATCTAGAGGAAGCGGTTACTATCTACAAATCTAGAGGAAGCGGTTACTATCTACAAATCTACAGGAAGCGGTTAATATCTACAAATATAGAGGAAGCGGTAACTATCTACATATCTAGAGGAAACGGTTACTATCTACAAATTTACAAGAAGCGGTTACTATCTACAAATCTAGAGGAAGCGGCTGCTATATACAAATTGACAGGAAGCGGTCACTATCTACAAATTAATAGGAAGCGGTTACTATCTACAAATCTAGAGGAAACGGTTACTATCTACAAATATACAGGAAGCGGTAATTATCTACAAATCTACAGGAAGCGGTTACTATCTACAAATCTACAGGAAGCGGTTACTATCTACAAATCTAGAGGAAACGGTTACTATCTACAAATCTACAGGAAGCGGTTACTATCTACAAATCTACAGGAAGCGGTTACTATCTACAAATCTACAGGAAGCGGTTACTATCTACAAATCTAGAGGAAGCGGTTACTATCTAGAAATCTAGAGGAAGCGGTTACTATCTACAAATCTACAGGAAGCGGTTACTATCTACAAATCTAGAGGAAGCGGTTACTATCTACAAATCTACAGGAAGCGGTTACTATCTACAAATCTACAGGAAACGGTTACTATCTACAAATCTACAGTAAACGGTTACTATCTACAAATCTACAGGAAGCGGTTACTATCTACAAATCTACAGGAAGCGGTTACTATCTACAAATCTACAGGAAGCGGTTACTATCTACAAATCTAGAGGAAACGGTTACTATCTACAAATCTAGAGGAAGCGGTTACTATCTACAAATCTACAGGAAGCGGTTACTATTTACAAATCTACAGGAAGCGGTTACTATCTACAAATCTAGAGGAAGGGGTTACTATCTACAAATCTACAGGAAGCGGTAACTTTCTACAAATCTAGAGGAAGCGGTTACTATCTACAAATCTAGAGGAAGCGGTTACTATCTACAAATCTACAGGAAGCGGTTAATATCTACAAATATAGAGGAAGCGGTAACTATCTACATATCTAGAGGAAACGGTTACTATCTACAAATTTACAAGAAGCGGTTACTATCTACAAATCTAGAGGAAGCGGCTGCTATATACAAATTGACAGGAAGCGGTCACTATCTACAAATTAATAGGAAGCGGTTACTATCTACAAATCTAGAGGAAACGGTTACTATCTACAAATATACAGGAAGCGGTAATTATCTACAAATCTACAGGAAGCGGTTACTATCTACAAATCTACAGGAAGCGGTTACTATCTACAAATCTAGAGGAAACGGTTACTATCTACAAATCTAGAGGAAGCGGTTACTATTTACAAATCTAGAGGAAACGGTTATTATCTGCAAATCTAGAGGAAGCGGTTACTATCTTCAAATCTACAGGAAGCGGTTACTATCTACAAATTTACAGGAAGCGGTTGCTATCTACAAATCTACAGTAAACGGTTACTATCTACAAATCTACAGGAAGCGGTTCCTATCTACAAATCTACAGGAAGCGGTTACTATTTACAAATCTACAGGAAGCGGTTACTATCTACAAATCTACAGGAAGCGGTCACTATCTACAAATCTACAGGAAGCGGTTACTTTCTACAAATCTAGAGGAAACGGTTACTATCTACAAATCTAGAGGAAGCGGTTACTATCTACAAATATACAGGAAGCGGTTATTATCTACAAATATAGAGGAATCGGTTACTATCTGCAAATCTATAGGAAGCGGTTACTATCTACAAATCTACAGGAAGCGGTTACTATCTACAAATCTACAGGAAACGGTTACTATCTACAAATCTACAGTAAACGGTTACTATCTACAAATCTACAGGAAGCGGTTACTATCTACAAATCTACAGGAAGCGGTTACTATCTACAAATCTACAGGAAGCGGTTACTATCTACAAATCTAGAGGAAACGGTTACTATCTACAAATCTAGAGGAAACGGTTACTATCTACAAATCTACAGGAAGCGGTTACTATTTACAAATCTACAGGAAGCGGTTACTATCTACAAATCTACAGGAAGCGGTAACTTTCTACAAATCTAGAGGAAGCGGTTACTATCTACAAATCTAGAGGAAGCGGTTACTATCTACAAATATAGAGGAAGCGGTTATTATCTACAAATATAGAGGAAGCGGTAACTATCTACATATCTAGAGGAAACGGTTACTATCTACAAATTTACAAGAAGCGGTTACTATCTACAAATCTACAGGATGCGGTTATTATCTACAAATCTAGAGAAAGCGGTTACTATCTACAAATCTACAGGAAGCGGTTCCTATCTACAAATCTAGAGGAAACGGTTGCTATCTACAAATCTAGAGGAAGCGGTTACTATCTATAAATCTACAGGAAGCGGTTACTATCTACAAATCTACAGGAAACGGTTACTATCCACAAATCTACAGGAAGCGGTTACTATCTACAAATCTACAGGAAGCGTTTACTATCTACAGATCTAGAGGAAGCGGCTGCTATATACAAATTGACAGGAAGCGGTCACTATCTACAAATTAATAGGAAGCGGTTACTATCTACAAATCTAGAGGAAACGGTTACTATCTACAAATATACAGGAAGCGGTAATTATCTACAAATCTACAGGAAGCGGTTACTATCTACAAATCTACAGGAAGCGGTTACTATCTACAAATCTAGAGGAAACGGTTACTATCTACAAATCTAGAGGAAGCGGTTACTATTTACAAATCTAGAGGAAACGGTTATTATCTGCAAATCTAGAGGAAGCGGTTACTATCTTCAAATCTACAGGAAGCGGTTACTATCTACAAATTTTCAGGAAGCGGTTGCTATCTACAAATCTACAGTAAACGGTTACTATCTACAAATCTACAGGAAGCGGTTCCTATCTACAAATCTACAGGAAGCGGTTACTATTTACAAATCTACAGGAAGCGGTTACTATCTACAAATCTACAGGAAGCGGTCACTATCTACAAATCTACAGGAAGCGGTTACTTTCTACAAATCTAGAGGAAACGGTTACTATCTACAAATCTAGAGGAAGCGGTTACTATCTACAAATATACAGGAAGCGGTTATTATCTACAAATATAGAGGAATCGGTTACTATCTGCAAATCTATAGGAAGCGGTTACTATCTACAAATCTACAGGAAGCGGTTACTATCTACAAATCTACAGGAAACGGTTACTATCTACAAATCTACAGTAAACGGTTACTATCTACAAATCTACAGGAAGCGGTTACTATCTACAAATCTACAGGAAGCGGTTACTATCTACAAATCTACAGGAAGCGGTTACTATCTACAAATCTAGAGGAAACGGTTACTATCTACAAATCTAGAGGAAGCGGTTACTATCTACAAATCTACAGGAAGCGGTTACTATTTACAAATCTACAGGAAGCGGTTACTATCTACAAATCTACAGGAAGCGGTAACTTTCTACAAATCTAGAGGAAGCGGTTACTATCTACAAATCTAGAGGAAGCGGTTACTATCTACAAATCTACAGGAAGCGGTTATTATCTACAAATATAGAGGAAGCGGTAACTATCTACATATCTAGAGGAAACGGTTACTATCTACAAATTTACAAGAAGCGGTTACTATCTACAAATCTACAGGATGCGGTTATTATCTACAAATCTAGAGAAAGCGGTTACTATCTACAAATCTACAGGAAGCGGTTACTATCTACAAATCTAGAGGAAACGGTTGCTATCTACAAATCTAGAGGAAGCGGTTACTATCTATAAATCTACAGGAAGCGGTTACTATCTACAAATCTACAGGAAACGGTTACTATCCACAAATCTACAGGAAGCGGTTACTATCTACAAATCTACAGGAAGCGTTTACTATCTACAGATCTAGAGGAAGCGGCTGCTATATACAAATTGACAGGAAGCGGTCACTATCTACAAATTAATAGGAAGCGGTTACTATCTACAAATCTAGAGGAAACGGTTACTATCTACAAATATACAGGAAGCGGTAACTATCTACAAATCTACAGGAAGCGGTTACTATCTACAAATCTACAGGAAGCGGTTACTATCTACAAATCTAGAGGAAACGGTTACTATCTACAAATCTACAGGAAGCGGTTACTATTTACAAATCTACAGGAAGCGGTTACTATCTACAAATCTAGAGGAAACGGTTACTATCTACAAATCTAGAGGAAGCGGTTACTATCTACAAATCTACAGGAAGCGGTTACTATTTACAAATCTACAGGAAGCGGTTACTATCTACAAATCTAGAGGAAGGGGTTACTATCTACAAATCTACAGGAAGCGGTAACTTTCTACAAATCTAGAGGAAGCGGTTACTATCTACAAATCTAGAGGAAGCGGTTACTATCTACAAATCTACAGGAAGCGGTTAATATCTACAAATATAGAGGAAGCGGTAACTATCTACATATCTAGAGGAAACGGTTACTATCTACAAATTTACAAGAAGCGGTTACTATCTACAAATCTACAGGATGCGGTTATTATCTACAAATCTAGAGGAAGCGGTTACTATCTACAAATCTACAGGAAGCGGTTACTATCTACAAATCTAGAGGAAGCGGCTGCTATATACAAATTGACAGGAAGCGGTCACTATCTACAAATTAATAGGAAGCGGTTACTATCTACAAATCTAGAGGAAACGGTTACTATCTACAAATATACAGGAAGCGGTAATTATCTACAAATCTACAGGAAGCGGTTACTATCTACAAATCTACAGGAAGCGGTTACTATCTACAAATCTAGAGGAAACGGTTACTATCTACAAATCTAGAGGAAGCGGTTACTATTTACAAATCTAGAGGAAACGGTTATTATCTGCAAATCTAGAGGAAGCGGTTACTATCTTCAAGTCTACAGGAAGCGGTTACTATCTACAAATTTACAGGAAGCGGTTGTTATCTACAAATCTACAGTAAACGGTTACTATCTACAAATCTACAGGAAGCGGTTCCTATCTACAAATCTACAGGAAGCGGTTACTATTTACAAATCTACAGGAAGCGGTTACTATCTACAAATCTACAGGAAGCGGTCACTATCTACAAATCTACAGGAAGCGGTTACTTTCTACAAATCTAGAGGAAACGGTTACTATCTACAAATCTAGAGGAAGCGGTTACTATCTACAAATATACAGGAAGCGGTTATTATCTACAAATATAGAGGAATCGGTTACTATCTGCAAATCTATAGGAAGCGGTTACTATCTACAAATCTACAGGAAGCGGTTACTATCTACAAATCTACAGGAAACGGTTACTATCTACAAATCTACAGTAAACGGTTACTATCTACAAATCTACAGGAAGCGGTTACTATCTACAAATCTACAGGAAGCGGTTACTATCTACAAATCTACAGGAAGCGGTTACTATCTACAAATCTAGAGGAAACGGTTACTATCTACAAATCTAGAGGAAGCGGTTACTATCTACAAATCTACAGGAAGCGGTTACTATTTACAAATCTACAGGAAGCGGTTACTATCTACAAATCTACAGGAAGCGGTAACTTTCTACAAATCTAGAGGAAGCGGTTACTATCTACAAATCTAGAGAAAGCGGTTACTATCTACAAATCTACAGGAAGCGGTTACTATCTACAAATCTAGAGGAAACGGTTGCTATCTACAAATCTAGAGGAAGCGGTTACTATCTATAAATCTACAGGAAGCGGTTACTATCTACAAATCTACAGGAAACGGTTACTATCCACAAATCTACAGGAAGCGGTTACTATCTACAAATCTACAGGAAGCGTTTACTATCTACAGATCTAGAGGAAGCGGCTGCTATATACAAATTGACAGGAAGCGGTCACTATCTACAAATTAATAGGAAGCGGTTACTATCTACAAATCTAGAGGAAACGGTTACTATCTACAAATATACAGGAAGCGGTAACTATCTACAAATCTACAGGAAGCGGTTACTATCTACAAATCTACAGGAAGCGGTTACTATCCAGAAATCTAGAGGAAACGGTTACTATCTACAAATCTAGAGGAAGCGGTTACTATTTACAAATCTAGAGGAAACGGTTATTATCTGCAAATCTAGAGGAAGCGGTTACTATCTTCAAATCTACAGGAAGCGGTTACTATCTACAAATTTACAGGAAGCGGTTACTATCTACAAATCTACAGTAAACGGTTACTATCTACAAATCTGCAGGAAGCGGTTACTATCTACAAATCTACAGGAAACGGATGCTATCTACAAATCTACAGTAAACGGTTGCTATCTACAAATCTACAGGAAGCGGTTACTATCTACAAATCTACAGGAAGCGGTTACTATTTACAAATCTACAGGAAGCGGTTACTATCTACAAATCTACAGGAAGCGGTCACTATCTACAAATCTACAGGAAGCGGTTACTTTCTACAAATCTAGAGGAAACGGTTACTATCTACAAATCTAGAGGAAGCGGTTACTATCTACAAATATACAGGAAGCGGTTATTATCTACAAATATAGAGGAAGCGGTTACTATCTGCAAATCTATAGGAAGCGGTTACTATCTACAAATCTACAGGAAGCGGTTACTATCTACAAATCTACAGGAAGCGGTTACTATCTACAAATCTACAGGAAGCGGTTACTATCTGCAAATTTACAGGAAGCGGTTACTATCTACAATCTACAGGAAGCGGTTACTATCTACAAATCTACAGGAAGCGGTTACTATCTACAGATCTAGAGGAAGCGGTTACTATCTACAAATCTAGAGGAAGCGGTTACTATCTACAAATCTAGAGGAAGCGGTAACTATCTACAAATCTACAGGAAGCGGTTACTATCTACAAATCTACAGGAAGCGGTTACTATCTACAAATCTAGAGGAAACGGTTACTATCTACAAATCTAGAGGAAGCGGTTACTATTTACAAATCTAGAGGAAACGGTTATTATCTGCAAATATAGAGGAAGCGGTTACTATCTTCAAATCTACAGGAAGCGGTTACTATCTACAAATTTACAGGAAGCGGTTACTATCTACAAATCTACAGGAAACGGTTACTATCTACAAATCTGCAGGAAGCGGTTACTATCTACAAATCTACAGGAAACGGTTGCTATCTACAAATCTACAGTAAACGGTTACTATCTACAAATCTACAGGAAGCGGTTACTATCTACAAATCTACAGGAAGCGGTTACTATTTACAAATCTACAGGAAGCGGTTACTATCTACAAATCTAGAGGAAACGGTTGCTATCTACAAATCTAGAGGAAGCGGTTACTATCTATAAATATACAGGAAGCGGTTACTATCTACAAATCTACAGGAAACGGTTACTATCCCCAAATCTACAGGAAGCGGTTACTATCTACAAATCTACAGGAAGCGTTTACTATCTACAGATCTAGAGGAAGCGGCTGCTATATACAAATTGACAGGAAGCGGTCACTATCTACAAATTAATAGGAAGCAGTTACTATCTACAAATCTAGAGGAAACGGTTACTATCTACAAATATACAGGAAGCGGTAACTATCTACAAATCTACAGGAAGCGGTTACTATCTACAAATCTACAGGAAGCGGTTACTATCTACAAATCTAGAGGAAACGGTTACTATCTACAAATCTAGAGGAAGCGGTTACTATTTACAAATCTAGAGGAAACGGTTATTATCTGCAAATCTAGAGGAAGCGGTTACTATCTTCAAATCTACAGGAAGCGGTTACTATCTACAAATTTACAGGAAGCGGTTACTATCTACAAATCTACAGTAAACGGTTACTATCTACAAATCTGCAGGAAGCGGTTACTATCTACAAATCTACAGGAAACGGTTGCTATCTACAAATCTACAGTAAACGGTTGCTATCTACAAATCTACAGGAAGCGGTTACTATCTACAAATCTACAGGAAGCGGTTACTATTTACAAATCTACAGGAAGCGGTTACTATCTACAAATCTACAGGAAGCGGTCACTATCTACAAATCTACAGGAAGCGGTTACTTTCTACAAATCTAGAGGAAACGGTTACTATCTACAAATCTAGAGGAAGCGGTTACTATCTACAAATATACAGGAAGCGGTTATTATCTACAAATATAGAGGAAGCGGTTACTATCTGCAAAACTATAGGAAGCGGTTACTATCTACAAATCTACAGGAAGCGGTTACTATCTACAAATCTAGAGGAAGCGGTTACTATCTACAAATCTACAGGAAGCGGTTACTATCTGCAAATTTACAGGAAGCGGTTACTATCTACAATCTACAGGAAGCGGTTACTATCTACACATCTACAGGAAGCGGTTACTATCTACAGATCTAGAGGAAGCGGTTACTATCTACAAATCTAGAGGAAGCGGTTACTATCTACAAATCTAGAGGAAGCGGTTACTATCTACAAATCTACAGGAAGCGGTAACTATCTACAAATCTACAGGAAGCGGTTACTATCTACAAATCTAGAGGAAACGGTTACTATCTACAAATCTAGAGGAAGCGGTTACTATTTACAAATCTAGAGGAAACGGTTATTATCTGGAAATCTAGAGGAAGCGGTTACTATCTTCAAATCTACAGGAAGCGGTTACTATCTACAAATTTACAGGAAGCGGTTACTATCTAAAAATCTACAGGAAAGGGTTACTATCTACAAATCTGCAGGAAGCGGTTACTATCTACAAATCTACAGGAAACGGTTGCTATCTACAAATCTACAGTAAACGGTTACTATCTACAAATCTACAGGAAGCGGTTACTATCTACAAATCTACAGGAAGCGGTTACTATTTACAAATCTACAGGAAGCGGTTACTATCTACAAATCTACAGGAAAGCGGTCACTATCTACAAATCTACAGGAAGCGGTTACTTTCTACAAATCTAGAGGAAACGGTTACTATCTACAAATCTAGAGGAAGCGGTTACTATCTACAAATATACAGGAAGCGGTTACTATCTACAAATCTAGAGGAAGCGGTTACTATCTAAAAATCTACAGGAAGCGGTTACTATCTGCAAATTTACAGGAAGCGGTTACTATCTGCAAATTTACAGGAAGCGGTTACTATCTACAAATCTAGAGGAAGCGGTTACTATCTACAAATCTAGAGGAAGCGGTTACTATCTACAAATCTAGAGGAAGCGGTTACTATCTACAAATCTAGAGGAAGCGGTTACTATCTACAAATCTAGAGGAAGCGGTTACCATCTTAAAATCTAGAGGAAGCGGTTACTATCTACAAATCTAGAGGAAGCGGTAACTATCTACAAATCTAGAGGAAGCGGTTACTATCTACAAATCTACAGTAAGCGGTTACTATCTACAAATCTACAGGAAGCGGTTACTATCTACAAATCTACAGGAAGCGGTAACTTTCTACAAATCTAGAGGAAACGGTAATTATCTACAAATCTAGAGGAAGCGGTTACTATCTACAAATCTACAGGAAGCGGTAACTTTCTACAAATCTAGAGGAAACGGTTACTATCTACAAATCTACAGGAAGCGGTTACTATCTACAAATCTACAGGAAGCGGTTATTATCTACAAATATAGAGGAAGCGGTTACTATCTGCAAATCTATAGGAAGCGGTTGCTATCTACAAATCTACAGGAAGCGGTTACTATCTACAAATATACAGGAAGCGGTTATTATCTACAAATATAGAGGAAGCGGTTACTATCTGCAAAACTATAGGAAGCGGTTACTATCTACAAATCTACAGGAAGCGGTTACTATCTACAAATCTAGAGGAAGCGGTTACTATCTACAAATCTACAGGAAGCGGTTACTATCTGCAAATTTACAGGAAGCGGTTACTATCTACAATCTACAGGAAGCGGTTACTATCTACACATCTACAGGAAGCGGTTACTATCTACAGATCTAGAGGAAGCGGTTACTATCTACAAATCTAGAGGAAGCGGTTACTATCTACAAATCTAGAGGAAGCGGTTACTATCTACAAATCTACAGGAAGCGGTAACTATCTACAAATCTACAGGAAGCGGTTACTATCTACAAATCTAGAGGAAACGGTTACTATCTACAAATCTAGAGGAAGCGGTTACTATTTACAAATCTAGAGGAAACGGTTATTATCTGGAAATCTAGAGGAAGCGGTTACTATCTTCAAATCTACAGGAAGCGGTTACTATCTACAAATTTACAGGAAGCGGTTACTATCTAAAAATCTACAGGAAAGGGTTACTATCTACAAATCTGCAGGAAGCGGTTACTATCTACAAATCTACAGGAAACGGTTGCTATCTACAAATCTACAGTAAACGGTTACTATCTACAAATCTACAGGAAGCGGTTACTATCTACAAATCTACAGGAAGCGGTTACTATTTACAAATCTACAGGAAGCGGTTACTATCTACAAATCTACAGGAAAGCGGTCACTATCTACAAATCTACAGGAAGCGGTTACTTTCTACAAATCTAGAGGAAACGGTTACTATCTACAAATCTAGAGGAAGCGGTTACTATCTACAAATATACAGGAAGCGGTTACTATCTACAAATCTAGAGGAAGCGGTTACTATCTACAAATCTACAGGAAGCGGTTACTATCTGCAAATTTACAGGAAGCGGTTACTATCTGCAAATTTACAGGAAGCGGTTACTATCTACAAATCTAGAGGAAGCGGTTACTATCTACAAATCTACAGGAAGCGGTTACTATCTACAAATCTAGAGGAAGCGGTTACTATCTACAAATCTAGAGGAAGCGGTTACTATCTACAAATCTAGAGGAAGCGGTTACCATCTTAAAATCTAGAGGAAGCGGTTACTATCTACAAATCTAGAGGAAGCGGTAACTATCTACAAATCTAGAGGAAGCGGTTACTATCTACAAATCTACAGTAAACGGTTACTATCTACAAATCTACAGGAAGCGGTTACTATCTACAAATCTACAGGAAGCGGTAACTTTCTACAAATCTAGAGGAAACGGTAATTATCTACAAATCTAGAGGAAGCGGTTACTATCTACAAATCTACAGGAAGCGGTAACTTTCTACAAATCTAGAGGAAACGGTTACTATCTACAAATCTACAGGAAGCGGTTACTATCTACAAATCTACAGGAAGCGGTTATTATCTACAAATATAGAGGAAGCGGTTACTATCTGCAAATCTATAGGAAGCGGTTGCTATCTACAAATCTACAGGAAGCGGTTACTATCTGCAAATCTACAGGAAACGGTTACTATCTACAATCTACAGGAAGCGGTTACTATCTACAAATCTAGAGGAAGCGGTTACTATCTACAAATCTAGAGGAAGCGGTTACTATTTACAAATCTACAGGAAGCGGTTACTATCTACAAATCTACAGGAAGCGGTTACTATCTACAAATCTACAGGAAGCGGTTACTATCTACAAATCTAGAGGAAGCGGTAACTATCTACAAATCTAGAGGAAGCGGTTACTATCTACAAATCTACAGGAAGCGGTTACTATCTACATATCTAGAGGAAGCGGTTACTATCTACAAATCTAGAGGAAGCGGTTACTATCTACAAATCTAGAGGAAACGGGTACTATCTACAAATCTAGAGAGAGCGGTTACTATCTACAAATCTAGAGGAAGCGGTTACTAAATACAAATCTACAGGAAGCGGTTACTACCTACAAATCTAGAGGAAACGGTTACTATCTACAAATCTACAGGAAGCGGTTACTATCTACAAATCTAGAGGAAACGGTTACTATCTACAAATCTAGAGGAAGCGGTTACTATTTACAAATCTAGAGGAAACGGTTATTATCTGGAAATCTAGAGGAAGCGGTTACTATCTTCAAATCTACAGGAAGCGGTTACTATCTACAAATTTACAGGAAGCGGTTACTATCTAAAAATCTACAGGAAAGGGTTACTATCTACAAATCTGCTGGAAGCGGTTACTATCTACAAATCTACAGGAAACGGTTGCTATCTACAAATCTACAGTAAACGGTTACTATCTACAAATCTACAGGAAGCGGTTACAATCTACAAATCTACAGGAAGCGGTTACTATTTACAAATCTACAGGAAGCGGTTACTATCTACAAATCTACAGGAAAGCGGTCACTATCTACAAATCTACAGGAAGCGGTTACTTTCTACAAATCTAGAGGAAACGGTTACTATCTACAAATCTAGAGGAAGCGGTTACTATCTACAAATATACAGGAAGCGGTTACTATCTACAAATCTAGAGGAAGCGGTTACTATCTAAAAATCTACAGGAAGCGGTTACTATCTGCAAATTTACAGGAAGCGGTTACTATCTGCAAATTTACAGGAAGCGGTTACTATCTACAAATCTAGAGGAAGCGGTTACTATCTACAAATCTAGAGGAAGCGGTTACTATCTACAAATCTAGAGGAAGCGGTTACTATCTACAAATCTAGAGGAAACGGGTACTATCTACAAATCTAGAGAGAGCGGTTACTATCTACAAATCTAGAGGAAGCGGTTACTAAATACAAATCTACAGGAAGCGGTTACTACCTACAAATCTAGAGGAAACGGTTACTATCTACAAATCTACAGGAAGCGGTTACTATCTACAAATCTAGAGGAAACGGTTACTATCTACAAATCTAGAGGAACCGGTTACTATTTACAAATCTAGAGGAAACGGTTATTATCTGGAAATCTAGAGGAAGCGGTTACTATCTTCAAATCTACAGGAAGCGGTTACTATCTACAAATTTACAGGAAGCGGTTACTATCTAAAAATCTACAGGAAAGGGTTACTATCTACAAATCTGCAGGAAGCGGTTACTATCTACAAATCTACAGGAAACGGTTGCTATCTACAAATCTACAGTAAACGGTTACTATCTACAAATCTACAGGAAGCGGTTACAATCTACAAATCTACAGGAAGCGGTTACTATTTACAAATCTACAGGAAGCGGTTACTATCTACAAATCTACAGGAAAGCGGTCACTATCTACAAATCTACAGGAAGCGGTTACTTTCTACAAATCTAGAGGAAACGGTTACTATCTACAAATCTAGAGGAAGCGGTTACTATCTACAAATATACAGGAAGCGGTTACTATCTACAAATCTAGAGGAAGCGGTTACTATCTAAAAATCTACAGGAAGCGGTTACTATCTGCAAATTTACAGGAAGCGGTTACTATCTGCAAATTTACAGGAAGCGGTTACTATCTACAAATCTAGAGGAAGCGGTTACTATCTACAAATCTAGAGGAAGCGGTTACTATCTACAAATCTAGAGGAAGCGGTTACTATCTACAAATCTAGAGGAAGCGGTTACTATCTACAAATCTAGAGGAAGCGGT
Organism: Pecten maximus; assembly: GCF_902652985.1. Lineage (NCBI taxonomy): Eukaryota > Metazoa > Mollusca > Bivalvia > Pectinida > Pectinidae > Pecten > Pecten maximus. Next base: position 4,352,631 of record NC_047015.1, on the reverse strand, counting down.
TACTATCTACAAATCTAGAGGAAGCGGTTACCATCTTAAAATCTAGAGGAAGCGGTTACTATCTACAAATCTAGAGGAAGCGGTAACTATCTACAAATCTAGAGGAAGCGGTTACTATCTACAAATCTACAGTAAACGGTTACTATCTACAAATCTACAGGAAGCGGTTACTATCTACAAATCTACAGGAAGCGGTAACTTTCTACAAATCTAGAGGAAACGGTAATTATCTACAAATCTAGAGGAAGCGGTTACTATCTACAAATCTACAGGAAGCGGTAACTTTCTACAAATCTAGAGGAAACGGTTACTATCTACAAATCTACAGGAAGCGGTTACTATCTACAAATCTACAGGAAGCGGTAATTATCTACAAATGTAGAGGAAGCGGTTACTATCTGCAAATCTATAGGAAGCGGTTACTATCTACAAATCTACAGGAAGCGGTTACTATCTGCAAATCTACAGGAAACGGTTACTATCTACAATCTACAGGAAGCGGTTACTATCTACAAATCTAGAGGAAGCGGTTACTATCTACAAATCTAGAGGAAGCGGTTACTATTTACAAATCTACAGGAAGCGGTTACTATCTACAAATCTACAGGAAGCGGTTACTATCTACAAATCTACAGGAAGCGGTTACTATCTACAAATCTAGAGGAAGCGGTAACTATCTACAAATCTAGAGGAAGCGGTTACTATCTACAAATCTACAGGAAGCGGTTACTATCTACATATCTAGAGGAAGCGGTTACTATCTACAAATCTAGAGGAAGCGGTTACTATCTACAAATCTAGAGGAAACGGGTACTATCTACAAATCTAGAGAGAGCGGTTACTATCTACAAATCTAGAGGAAGCGGTTACTAAATACAAATCTACAGGAAGCGGTTACTACCTACAAATCTAGAGGAAACGGTTACTATCTACAAATCTAGAGAGAGCGGTTACTATCTACAAATCTAGAGGAAGCGGTTACTAAATACAAATCTACAGGAAGCGGTTACTATCTACAAAACTACAGGAAGCGGTTACTATCTACAAATCTACAGGAAGCGGTTACTATCTACAAGACTACAGGAAGCGGTTAATATCTACAAATCTACAGGAAGCGGTTACTATATACAAATCTAGAGGAAGCGGTTACTATCTACAAATCTACAGGAAGCGGTAACTATCTACAAATCTAGAGGAAGCGGTAACTATCTACAAATCTAGAGGAAGCGGTTACTATCTACAAATCTACAGGAAGCGGTTACTATCTACATATCTAGAGGAAGCGGTTACTATCTACAAATCTAGAGGAAGCGGTTACTATCTACAAATCTAGAGGAAACGGTTACTATCTACAAATCTAGAGAGAGCGGTTACTATCTACAAATCTAGAGGAAGCGGTTACTAAATACAAATCTACAGGAAGCGGTTACTATCTACAAATCTAGAGGAAACGGTTACTATCTACAAATCTAGAGAGAGCGGTTACTATCTACAAATCTAGAGGAAGCGGTTACTAAATACAAATCTACAGGAAGCGGTTACTATCTACAAAACTACAGGAAGCGGTTACTATCTACAAATCTACAGGAAGCGGTTACTATCTACAAGACTACAGGAAGCGGTTAATATCTACAAATCTACAGGAAGCGGTTACTATATACAAATCTAGAGGAAGCGGTTACTATCTACAAATCTACAGGAAGCGGTAACTATCTACAAATCTACAGGAAGCGTTGACTATCTACAAATCTACAGGAAGCGGTTACTTTCTATAAATCTAGAGGAAGCGGTTACTAAATACAAATCTAGAGGAAGCGGTTAATATCTACAAATCTACAGGAAGCGGTTACTATCTACAAATTTACAGGAAGCGTTGACTATCTACAAATCTACAGGAAGCGGTTACTTTCTATAAATCTAGAGGAAGCGGTTACTAAATACAAATCTAGAGGAAGCGGTTACTCTCTACAAATCTACAGGAAGCGGTTGCTATCTACAAATCTAGAGGAAACAGTTACTATCTACAAATCTACATGAAGCGGTTACTAAATACAAATCTAGAGGAAGCGGTTACTATCTACAAATCTACGGGAAGCGGTTACTATCTACAAATCTACAGGAAGCGGTTACTAAATACAAATCTACAGGAAGCGGTTACTATCTACAAATCTACGGAAAGCGGTTACTATCTACAAATCTACAGGAAGCGGTTACTATCTACAAATCTACAGGAAGCGGTTACTATCTATAAATCTACAGGAAGCGGTTACTATCTACAAATCTACAGGAAGCGGTTACTAAATACAAATCTACAGGAAGCGGTTACTATCTACAAAACTACAGGAAGCGGTTACTATCTTCAAAACTACAGGAAGCGGTTACTATCTACAAAACTACAGGAAGCGGTTACTATCTACAAATCTAGAGAAAGCGGTTACTATCTACAAATTTACAGGAAGCGGTTACTATCTACAAATTTACAGGAAGCGGTAACTATCTACAGATCTAGAGGAAGCGGTTACTATCTACAAATCTAGAGGAAGCGGTTACTATCTACGTATTTACAGGAAGCGGTTACTATCTACAGATCTTAAGGAAGCGGTTACTATCTACAAATCTACAGGAAGAGGTTATCGTCTACAAATCTAGATCAAACGGTTACTATCTACAAACTGTACAGCTTGGTTGTTATTTAGTCTTGTACATTTACATTTTCAAAGCAATAAATGACCTTCTCTAACTGTGTTGCCGACAAAATCTCTTTACACTTTACACGCAAAATCAAGTAAACAGGCTATATATGTGTCAAATAATGACAATTTATATCCGCAATTAAAATAAATATTTTCACATTCTTTTTTTTTTGTTGCAGGAAATAAGCTTTTCCATCTTGAGCAGGAAAGTTATTCAAGGCAGTACTGAATTTACCATTATAGCTAAAATAAGCCCAAGATAACAAAACTAATATACCAACTTAAAGATTCTTTTTGTAATAAACCGACATGAAGGTCAAACATTGCCGAAAGCTTGAATTGAACACCAGATTGAGCACTATCATATATAATATACCTAATGATATCCAAAAATCGACCTCGGAATCCAGCTTTCCATACTTTGAGTCATAACATCGTATGTGCTATACAATCGAAATCCTTATGGTTATCAACGAACTTACTGTGTAGTAGTAATCATAGTATTTTAAACGAAAATGACATCTCTAGTACTACAACCAGCGCTGAGCCGAAACTGGGTGTCGGCATAACATTTTGCTTTCACTCCACTACACCAATCGCGTGTTTAAAAGAGATGTAAACAAACTTTACTATGAATAATGCTAGTGATACTTCTGTAATGGTTAACATTGTTTTATCACTTTTTTTAGTAAAAGTACAATGATACACTTTTCCCAAACCTTTGGGAAATACTCTACACAAAGAATAGCATTTAAACGTTTTAGTAACACAGGTGCGAGCAGTTCGCTGTATTCGATAAAATACTCGTTAAGGGAAAAGTCAGTACTAGTAGAACTCCCTTTAGGAGGCATTTGATAGCTACAAATAACTGCTTGGTACTTAATTCAACATCGAGTTCCAGATAAACACTCTCATTATCATCAATGATATGCAAATCCTCATTCAAAGCTGTTTCGGCTGAATCATCAACTAAATCCTAAAATGAAAAAAAAAAAAATTAAAATTAAAAAATCGTCAAGTGATTAATCGCCGGTACCAGTAGACTTACGTTTCGAAAAGAAAAATGGCAAAAATATAAAGGGTCCTTACTCCTTATGGTGTCCATCATATCGCCCTCCATTTGGAGGTACTTACGTTTCACTTTGACTACATAACCTAATTTATAGCATTGTTTACCTGGCCAGGTTAACTCTATGTTCTTCAGAGTTAAAAACTGTTAAATTGATAAAGTTCAGCTTCATAGCTATGACATAAACGTTTACATTCAATGTCGAACGAAGGTGTAACTGGCTTTATGAGTTGATGGATAGGGGAACAGTTGAAGGTCACAACAGTTTTGTTCTGACATGAGAAACGGTCAAAAAAGAAAGGGAAAAAACCCCCAAAAAAAAACAACGTTTTCTACAAAAATAGCCAGACTACGGTCAACACACTGTCGCTAGTATTGACAAGCTCACTAAATGAGTTACTAAGCATCATCATCATCTAAATATATAAATATATATATCTAGCAAGTTTACGAAAATCACTGTTAATATCAACATGGAAGGATTTCGCCAGTAATATAGTTTTACGTATTTTACTCTCAGATTATGATAATTCCTGCATCTCAAAATAAAATGATACTCTTCTTCTAATACTAAACTGCAGCTCATACAGAGTCTGTCTGTCTGTAATACTATATCTACCAGTCTCAATAGCTAAATTATGAGCAGAAAGGCGGAGCTTCGATACACATATTAAGTATTTCACAAGAATATTTTTGTCAAATAGTATTGAAGGGTGTGCTGATTTACCAAGTACTTATAAGTACTTATATAAAACATATTTAGGTGAGGCCTCTAATAGAGCTCTCAGATATCATTGAATTGATCAAATATTCGTTGTTTTATCAGATACAAAATATGATTATAATAATAGGTAATTTGTCCATACATCTGCGAATCTGAAAGAAAAGACACTGTTTGACAAGATTAAAACAGTTTAAGCAATTGCCTATATTGCTACTACTTAAAAAGGAATACACAGTATTCACAATACAGTTTTTCTAATCCATCAGTTTTAACCGATATCCTATCTTTCTAAATGTTATCATATAGTCTATAGGATATCGACCTAATTCAAAGTACACCGTTGCATTACAAGTCGACTTATTAACTTTTAAAACCTTACAAAAGTGGAAACATACTCTCTCAGGATGTAAACCCTTTGTAGATCCCCTAACATCACATGCGTTATGCAATATGCTGCAGACATAGATATAAAATAAATGCGGTTGCGTTTTACAATTTAGGCTCAAGTTAGAACAGGTTGAAAAAGACCAAACATTGCCTTATGGCCTTGATGAGATAACTGTTTCTGTATAGGATTGTATCTATTTTAGTTTTACTCCTAAATAGCTGAACACATCTACAACCTCCATCTCCACACCATTATACATCATTCTCTCTCGTATAGGACCTCCATCTCCACACCATTATACATCATTCTCTCTCGTGTAGGACCTCCATCTCCACACCATTATACATCATTCTACCTCGTATAGGACCTCCATCTCCACACCATTATACATCATTCTATCTCGTATAGGACCTCCATCTCCACACCATTATACATCATTCTATCTCGTATAGGACCTCCATCTCCACACCATTATACATCATTCTATCTCGTATAGGACCTCCATCTCCACACCATTATACATCATTCTATCTCGTATAGGACCTCTATTTCCACACCATTATACATCATTCTATCTCGTATAGGACCTCCATCTCCACACCATTATACATCATTCTATCTCGTATAGGACCTCCATCTCCACACCATTATACATCATTCTCTCTCGTATAGGACCTCCATCTCCACACCATTATACATCATTCTATCTCGTATAGGACCTCCATCTCCACACCATTATACATCATTCTATCTCGTATAGGACCTCCATCTCCACACCATTATACATCATTCTATCTCGTATAGGACCTCCATCTCCACACCATTATACATCATTCTATCTCGTATAGGACCTCTATTTCCACACCATTATACATCATTCTATCTCGTATAGGACCTCCATCTCCACACCATTATACATCATTCTATCTCGTATAGGACCTCTATTTCCACACCATTATACATCATTCTATCTCGTATAGGACCTCCATCTCCACACCATTATACATCATTCTATCTCGTATAGGACCTCTATTTCCACACCATTATACATCATTCTATCTCGTATAGGACCTCTATTTCCACACCATTATACATCATTCTATCTCGTATAGGACCTCCATCTCCACACCATTATACATCATTCTACCTCGTATAGGACCTCCATCTCCACACCATTATACATCATTCTACCTCGTATAGGACCTCTATTTCTATCTCGTATAGGACCTCTATTTCTATCTCGTATAGGACCTCTATTTCTAAAATCAACAATTTTGGTTTTCTCAGTGTTAACATCCGCGTACAATAATAGAAACAAACTTAACTCATCAAAGTCATATTCTGTGGCACATTTTTAACAAATGAGGTTTCAAAGTCATTCACAAAAAACTGAAAACAATAGTAATAACAGATAACATTTTCCCTCAAATACCAAGCTTAGTCAGCTTACGCCATAAGATTAACCTACCAACAAAATCAAACACTTTGCGGAAAACAACAAAGCAGCAGTACAAACGTTTCTTTGAAGATTAAGTTTTTGTTATAATAGAATGTAATGCAAAAAATAGCATCAAAGTTCTGGAAGAAATCCGAATTGTGCATCAGTTATAAGGTCATGTTTTGTACACACATCTTAAATACGTTTATTTAGTACAGAGGTAAAAATTTTACAAAGACAGCTAATTAAACTAAGGCCTCTACAATTATTAGGGTCATTAAAACGTATTTCTTATGAACAGGGATAATTATTGGCTGACGACCAATTAGAAGGAAAAGAACCAGATTCTAATATGTAATTAAAATCAAATATTGCCTCTCTGACTTACTTTCCAGAATTGTGTATTCTTTCTTTATTACGGGTAAAACACCTCCGGTACGACCATCTACATGTACATGTAATATACGAAGGCCTATTATTTTACATAACTACAAACGTCGACACCCTCATTATCAATCTTACGGCTCAAATTTCTCTGAACGTTCTGATATATATTGATATAGATTTGAGTTATAGCGTTTGTTTGTAAACATGAGCAGTTGCACGTGGTCTGCGGAAAAAGTCCGGCTGCTTTGCCTCGGTGATCAGGATGCAGTCAGGCGTGGCAGATCGCGTCATTAGGGGTTAGACTCCTATTCGGGACGATGTCTAGGTGTTGGGTATTGTGTCTCTACGTTGGTATAATGTTTTCCCTCCACCATTAGCGGCCAAGGCACGAGTGGTTAAGGTGTCCCGACACGTTATCACTATCTCTTCACCTTTGGTTGTGAGTTCGAAACCCACGTGGGACAGTTGCCTGGAGGTGATGCATAGGCCGATGGTTTTTCTCCGGATACTCCGGCTTTCCTCCATTTCCAAAACCTGGCAGTCCTTGAATGCCCCTAGCTGTTAAGAGGGCGTTAAACAAAACAAACCTTCAACACTGGACAGCAACAAGTGTCAGGACATTCTTGGGGGCTGGGTGGATTGTGTTTTCTTGTATGTGCATGGCTGTAGATATTTGTATAAAGGCAGTAATAGGTGTTAAATGTGTTGATAGTGTCCTTTGTGTGTGTGACTGAGCTGTACCGTCGTATATTAGCGGGATGCTCTGTTGTCGGGGGTGTTTACCGAGTTACGTAACTGGCTTGATCGATACAGAAACAGTGGAAATTATAGATATTTAACAATGGGTACAGTATAATAAGGAATGGTGTGTGTAGGGCCGATCTCTGGTAGAGTAAACGTCAAATAAGGAATGGTGTGTGTAGGGCCGATCTCTGGTAGAGTAAACGTCAAATAAGGAATGGTGTGTGTAGGGCCGATCTCTGGTAGAGTAAACGTCAAATAAGGAATGGTGTGTGTAGGGCCGATCTCTGGTAGAGTAAACGTCAAATAAGGAATGGTGTGTGTAGGGCCGATCTCTGGTAGAGTAAACGTCGAATAAGGAATGGTGTGTGTAGGGCCGATCTCTGGTAGAGTAAACGTCAAATAAGGAATGGTGTGTGTAGGGCCGATCTCTGGTAGAGTACGTCAAATAAGGAATGGTGTGTGTAGGGTCGATCTCTGGTAGAGTAAACGTCAAATAAGGAATGTGGTCTGTAGGGCCGATCTCTGGTAGAGTAAACGTCAAATAAGGAATGTGGTCTGTAGGGCCGATCTCTGGTAGAGTAAACGTCAAATAAGGAATGGTGTGTGTAGGGCCGATCTCTGGTAGAGTACGTCAAATAAGGAATGGTGTGTGTAGGGTCGATCTCTGGTAGAGTAAACGTCATATAAGGAATGGTGTGTGTAGGGCCGATCTCTGGTAGAGTAAACGTCAAATAAGGAATGGTGTGTGTAGGGCCGATCTCTGGTAGAGTACGTCAAATAAGGAATGGTGTGTGTAGGGTCGATCTCTGGTAGAGTAAACGTCATATAAGGAATGGTGTGGTAGGGCCGATCTCTGGTAGAGTAAACGTCAAATAAGGAATGGTGTGGTAGGGCCGATCTCTGGTAGAGTAAACGTCAAATAAGGAATGGTGTGTGTAGGGTCGATCTCTGGTAGAGTAAACGTCAAATAAGGAATGGTGTGGTAGGGCCGATCTCTGGTAGAGTAAACGTCAAATAAGGAATGGTGTGTGTAGGGCCGATCTCTGGTAGAGTAAACGTCAAATAAGGAATGGTGTGTGTAGGGCCGATCTCTGGTAGAGTAAACGTCAAATAAGGAATGGTGTGTGTAGGGCCGATCTCAGGTAGAGTAAACGTCAAATAAGGAATGGTGTGTGTAGGGCCGATCTCAGGTAGAGTAAACGTCAAATAAGGAATGGTGTGTGTAGGGCCGATCTCTGGTAGAGTATTACAAACTTGTAGACATATGTAGCATGGAATGTCTACAAAAATACAGTATTTGAATACGTTATGAAAAAATACTGTATGAGTTCAATCAATCGCCACAGAAATCAGTTCAGTATTAATTGATGTAATCGTCAATGAGATTTGATTGATTTGACATCATACAAAAATTTAATATCCAAAGCCAAAGCTTTTATATATAAAGTTTCAAGAAAATGAATGTCTTTAAGGGCTGTGACATATAAAGTCAAACGACATGGTGACAGATGTAGGCTATATAAATGACCCTACAGTTTATCTAAGATCATTGCGATCAAAATCCACTTAAAGCCCATATGGCATATTTACAGTCACGTCATATGGTGGCTGTATAGGTGTAATCAATACACACAAGTGACATTACCCTACCTATCCCTCTTAAGTCAAACATGGTTGACGATATCGTGTTGTTTAGTTGATATTATCGTGTTGTTTGGTTGACGTTATCGTGTTGTTTGGTTGATATTATCGTGTTGTTTGTGTAATGGTGTCGTGTTGTTCGGTTGATATTATCGTGTTGTTTGGTTGATATTATCGTGTTGTTTAGTTAACGCTATCGTGTTGTTTGTGTAATGGTGTCGTGTTGTTCGGTTAATGGTAACGTATAATTTGGTTAATAGTATCGTGTTGTTTATTTATTGGTATGGTGTTGTTTGGTTAATGGTTCATGTTGTATGGTTCAGGATAACGACCACCACTTTTCACGGAAGTTATTTGGCTGTGTATGGCCGCTTCAATGTCCGTGCTATAACGGCAAAAATATCAGATTACCACCTCACGACAGGGGGAAAGCGGGGTATAGGAATTCTACGAATAATCTTAATTACATTAACATTTCCATGTATTTACATTATCTTGTCGGTATTTTTACATTACAAGGCAGGTTTGTCAACCTGTTTACAATATCATGTGGCCCCTGTTTACTTTATCACATGGCCCTGTTTACATTATCATGTCGCCCTGTTTACATTATCATGTCGCCCTGTTTACATTATCATGTCGTCCTGTTTACATTATCATGTCGTCCTGTTTACATTATCATGTCGCCCCTGTTTACATTATCATGTCGCCCTGTTTACATTATCATGTCGCCCTGTTTACATTATCATGTCGCCCCTGTTTACATTATCATGTCGTCCTGTTTACATTATCATGTCGCCCCTGTTTACATTATCATGTCGCCCTGTTTACATTATCATGTCTCCCTGTTTACATCAGCAGGTCACCCTTTGTACATTATCATGTCGCCCTGTTTACATTATCATGTCGCCCTGTTTACATTATCATGTCGCCCCTGTTTACATTATCATGTCGCCCCTGTTTACATTATCATGTCGCCCCTGTTTACATTATCATGTCGCCCCTGTTTACATTATCATGTCGCCCCTTTTTCATTATCATGTCGTCCTGTTTACATTATCATGTCGTCCTGTTTACATTATCATGTCGTCCTGTTTACATTATCATGTCTCCCTGTTTACATTATCATGTCCCCCCTGTTTACATTATCATGTCGCCCCTGTTTACATTATCATGTCGCCCCTTTTTCATTATCATGTCGTCCTGTTTACATTATCATGTCGCCATGTTTACATTATCATGTCGCCCTGTTTACATTATCATGTCGCCCTGTTTACATTATCATGTCGCCCTGTTTACATTGACAAGTCGCCCTGTTTACATTATCATGTCGCCCTGTTTACATTATCAGTTCTGCTTGTCTTTATAAATGATTTGGTATCACTATATCACATATGAAATATATCTATGTACGCAGACCAACAATATTGATAAAAAGGAATCTAAAATAAGCCGATGTGATGTGATTATTTTAAATGCCTGGAAAAGTCTTAAGCAAGCTAGTGTGACATTATCTGGAAAATGCTTGGAGGAGTCTGAAAAAAAGGTGATGTGATGTCATCTGGAAAATGGTCGGAGGAGACTGAAGTATGTTTGTGTCATGTTATTCTGTAAAATGTCCCGAGGAGTCTGAAGTATGTTTGTGTGATGTTATTCTGTGAAATGTCCCGAGGAGTCTGAAGTATGTTTGTGTGATGTTATTCTGTGAAATGTCCCGAGGAGTCTGAAGTATGATTGTGTGATGTTATTCTGTAAAATGTCCCGAGGAGTCTGAAGTATGATTGTGTGATGTTATTCTGTGAAATGTCCCGAGGAGTCTGAAGTATGATTGTGTCATGTTATTCTGTGAAATGTCCGGAGGAGTTTGAAGTATGTTTGTGTGATGTTACTCTGTAAAATGTCCCGAGGAGTCTGAAGTATGATTGTGTGATGTTATTCTGTAAAATGTCCCGAGGAGTCTGAAGTATGATTGCGTGATGTTATTCTGTAAAATGTCCGGAGGAGTCTGAAGTATGATTGTGTCATGTTATTCTGTAAAATGTCCCGAGGAGTCTGAAGTATGTTTGTGTGATGTTATTCTGTAAAATGTCCCGAGGAGTCTGAAGTATGATTGTGTCATGTTATTCTGTAAAATGTCCCGAGGAGTCTGAAGTATGATTGTGTGATGTTATTCTGTAAAATGTCCGGAGGAGTCTGAAGTATGATTGTGTCATGTTATTCTGTAAAATGTCCCGAGGAGTCTGAAGTATGTTTGTGTGATGTTATTCAGTAAAATGTCCCGAGGAGTCTGAAGTATGTTTGTGTGATGTTATTCTGTAAAATGTCCCGAGGAGTCTGAAGTATGTTTGTGTGATGTTATTCAGTAAAATGTCCCGAGGAGTCTGAAGTATGTTTGTGTGATGTTATTCAGTAAAATGTCCCGAGGAGTCTGAAGTATGATTGTGTGATGTTATTCTGTAAAATGTCCGGAGGAGTCTGAAGTATGTTTGTGTGATGTTATTCTGTAAAATGTCCCGAGGAGTCTGAAGTATGTTTGTGTGATGTTATTCTGTGAAATGTCCCGAGGAGTCTGAAGTATGTTTGTGTCATGTTATTCTGTGAAATGTCCCGAGGAGTCTGAAGTATGTTTGTGTCATGTTATTCTGTAAAATGTCCCGAGGAGTCTGAAGTATGTTTGTGTGATGTTATTCTGTAAAATGTCCCGAGGAGTCTGAAGTATGTTTGTGTGATGTTATTCTGTAAAATGTCTCGAGGAGTCTGAAGTATGTTTGTGTGATGTTATTCTGTAAAATGTCCCGAGGAGTCTGAAGTATGTTTGTGTGATGTTATTCTGTAAAATGTCCCGAGGAGTCTGAAGTATGTTTGTGTGATGTTATTCTGTAAAATGTCCCGAGGAGTCTGAAGTATGTTTGTGTGATGTTATTCAGTAAAATGTCCCGAGGAGTCTGAAGTATGTTTATGTGATGTAATTCTGTGAAATGTCCCGAGGAGTCTGAAGTATGTTTGTGTGATGCTATTCTGTGAAATGTCCCGAGGAGTCTGAAGTATGTTTATGTGATGTTATTCTGTAAAATGTCCCGAGGAGTCTGAAGTATGTTTGTGTGATGTTATTCTGTAAAATGTCCCGAGGAGTCTGAAGTATGTTTATGTGATGCTATTCTGTGAAATGTCACGAGGAGTCTGAAGTATGTTTGTGTGATGTTATTCTGTAAAATGTCCCGAGGAGTCTGAAGTATGTTTGTGTGATGTTATTCTGTAAAATGTCCCGAGGAGTCTGAAGTATGTTTGTGTGATGCTATTCTGTAAAATGTCCCGAGGAGTCTGAAGTATGTTTGTGTGATGTTATTCTGTAAAATGTCCCGAGGAGTCTGAAGTATGTTTGTGTCATGTTATTCTGTAAAATGTCCCGAGGAGTCTGAAGTATGTTTGTGTGATGTTATTCTGTAAAATGTCCCGAGGAGTCTGAAGTATGTTTGTGTCATGTTATTCTGTAAAATGTCCCGAGGAGTCTGAAGTATGTTTGTGTCATGTTATTCTATAAAATGTCCCGAGGAGTCTGAAGTATGTTTGTGTGATGTTATTCTGTAAAATGTCCCGAGGAGTCTGAAGTATGTTTGTGCGATGTTATTCTGTAAAATGTCCCGAGGAGTCTGAAGTATGTTTGTGTCATGTTATTCTATAAAATGTCCCGAGGAGTCTGAAGTATGTTTGTGTGATGTTATTCTGTGAAATGTCCCGAGGAGTCTGAAGTATGATTGTGTCATGTTATTCTGTAAAATGTCCCGAGGAGTCTGAAGTATGATTGTGTCATGTTATTCTGTAAAATGTCCCGAGGAGTCTGAAGTATGATTGTGTCATGTTATTCTGTAAAATGTCCCGAGGAGTCTGAAGTATGATTGTGTGATGTAATTCTGTAAAATGTCCCGAGGAGTCTGAAGTATGTTTGTGTCATGTTATTCTATAAAATGTCCCGAGGAGTCTGAAGTATGTTTGTGTGATGTTATTCTGTGAAATGTCCCGAGGAGTCTGAAGTATGTTTGTGTCATGTTATTCTATAAAATGTCCGGAGGAGTCTGAAGTATGATTGTGTGATGTAATTCTGTAAAATGTTCCGAGGAGTCTGAAGTATGTTTGTGTCATGTTATTCTATAAAATGTCCCGAGGAGTCTGAAGTATGTTTGTGTCATGTTATTCTGTGAAATGTCCCGAGGAGTCTGAAGTATGTTTGTGTCATGTTATTCTATAAAATGTCCCGAGGAGTCTGAAGTATGTTTGTGTCATGTTATTCTGTGAAATGTCCCGAGGAGTCTGAAGTATGATTGTGTCATGTTATTCTGTAAAATGTCCCGAGGAGTCTGAAGTATGTTTGTGTCATGTTATTCTGTGAAATGTCCCGAGGAGTCTGAAGTATGTTTGTGTGATGTTATTCTGTGAAATGTCCCGAGGAGTCTGAAGTATGTTTGTGTCATGTTATTCTATAAAATGTCCCGAGGAGTCTGAAGTATGTTTGTGTCATGTTATTCTATAAAATGTCCCGAGGAGTCTGAAGTAAACTGGTAGGTTGTAATTATGTGGAATGTCCAGAAGAGTCTGCCCTGAGCCGATGAGATGCCACATTACAATCGGTATGCTTGTATAACATGTGCCTATAACATGGAAATGCTTAGTTTGTATTTGTTCAAATAAGACAAGGCTGATCGACCCATAGAAAAACCAATTTATATTCCAACATTCCCCATGCAATCGATCGTGGTCGGGAGGTATGGAGACTACCTGAGACTCCCAACTCTCTCGGTGTGTGGTGGAGCAGGGTACTCTCCATTGTTAACACTATTTACATTATTGACTGAGAAAACAAGAATGTTAAAACTGTAATTAGATTAAGTCGACACCTCTCTATGTCTTCACTACCAGTGGATGAGGCTTGAGTGCAATATTTACATTGATATAATGAAAACATTTTCCTTAATCAAATCAATAAACTGTGGCTTATAATTTCTGTTATGGTATATATTGACTGGCGTAGTGTACTTTTAGTAATGCATTATTCCTTAGTACATTGTTTAGTGCGGGTGTAGTCTAAACATGGCATATAACATAACATAGGCATGTAGTACAGACACTATATAGTTGTTGGTATAGTCGTTAGTACTGAAACATATATAGTACAGGTATAGTGGTTAGTACATGTATACATATATAGAACAGGTATAGTGGTTAGTGCATGTACATATATAGTACAGGTATAGTGGTTAGTACATGTATACATATATAGTACAGGTATAGTGGTTAGTACTGAAACATATATAGTACAGGTATAGTGGTTAGTACTGAATCATATATAGTACAGGTATAGTGGTTAGTACTGAATCATATATAGTACAGGTATAGTGGTTAGTACTGAAACATATATAGTACAGGTATAGTGGTTAGTACTGAAACATATATAGTACAGCTATAGTCGTTAGTACTGAAACATATATAGTACAGGTATCGTGGTTAGTACTGAATCATATATAGTACAGGTATAGTGGTTAGTACATGTATACATATATAGTACAGGTATAGTGGTTAGTACATGTATACATATATAGTACAGGTATAGTGGTTAGTACATGTATACATATATAGTACAGGTAAAGTGGTTAGTACATGTAAACATATATAGTACAGGTATCGTGGTTAGTACATGTATACATATATAGTACAGGTATAGTGGTTAGTACATGTATACATATATAGTACAGGTATAGTGGTTAGTACATGTATACATATATAGTACAGGTATAGTGGTTAGTACTGAAACATATATAGTACAGGTATAGTGGTTAGTACTGAAACATATATAGTACAGGTATAGTGGTTAGTACATGTATACATATATAGTACAGGTATAGTGGTTAGTACATGTATACATATATAGTACAGGTATAGTGGTTAGTACATGTATACATATATAGTACAGGTATAGTGGTTAGTACATGTATACATATATAGTACAGCTATAGTGGTTAGTACTGAAACATATATAGTACAGGTATAGTGGTTAGTACTGAAACATATATAGTACAGGTATAGTGGTTAGTACTGAAACATATATAGTACAGGTATAGTGGTTAGTACATGTATACATATATAGTACAGGTATAGTGGTTAGTACATGTATACATATATAGTACAGGTATAGTGGTTAGTACTGAAACATATATAGTACAGGTATGGTGGTTAGTACATGTACACATATATAGAACAGGTATAGTGGTTAGTACTGAAACATATATAGAACAGGTATAGTGGTTAGTACATGTATACATATATAGTACAGGTATAGTGGTTAGTACTGAAACATATATAGTACAGGTATAGTCGTTAGTACTGAAACATTTATAGTACAGGTATAGTGGTTAGTACATGTATACATATATAGAACAGGTATAGTGGTTAGTACTGAAACATATATAGTACAGGTATGGTGGTTAGTACATGTACACATATATAGAACAGGTATAGTGGTTAGTACTGAAACATATATAGAACAGGTATAGTGGTTAGTATTGAAACATATATAGTACAGGTATAGTGGTTAGTACTGAAACATTTATAGTACAGGTATAGTCGTTAGTATTGAAACATATATAGTACAGGTATAGTGGTTAGTACATGTATACATATATAGTACAGGTATAGTGGTTAGTACATGTATACATATATAGTACAGGTATAGTGGTTAGTACATGTATACATATATAGTACAGGTATAGTGGTTAGAACATGTATACATATATAGTACAGGTATAGTGGTTAGTACATGTATACATATATAGTACAGGTATAGTGGTTAGTATTGAAACATTTATAGTACAGGTATAGTGGTTAGTACTGAAACATTTATAGTACAGGTATAGTGGTTAGTACTGAAACATATATAGTACAGGTATAGTGGTTAGTACATGTATACATATATAGTACAGGTATAGTGGTTAGTACATGTATACATATATAGTACAGGTATAGTGGTTAGAACATGTATACATATATAGTACAGGTATAGTGGTTAGTACATGTATACATATATAGTACAGGTATAGTGGTTAGTATTGAAACATTTATAGTACAGGTATAGTGGTTAGTACTGAAACATTTATAGTACAGGTATAGTGGTTAGTACTGAAACATATATAGTACAGGTATAGTCGTTAGTATTGAAACATATATAGTACAGGTATAGTGGTTAGTACATGTACATATATAGTACAGGTATAGTCGTTAGTACATGTATACATATATAGTACAGGTATAGTGGTTAGTACTGAAACATATATAGTACAGGTATAGTGGTTAGTACATGTATACATATATAGTACAGGTATAGTCGTTAGTATTGAAACATATATAGTACAGGTATAGTGGTTAGTACATGTACATATATAGTACAGGTATAGTCGTTAGTACATGTATACATATATAGTACAGGTATAGTGGTTAGTACTGAAACATATATAGTACAGGTATAGTGGTTAGTACTGAAACATTTATAGTACAGGTATAGTCGTTAGTATTGAAACATATATAGTACAGGTATAGTGGTTAGTACATGTATACATATATAGTACAGGTATAGTCGTTAGTACATGTATACATATATAGTACAGGTATAGTGGTTAGTACATGTATACATATATAGTACAGGTATAGTCGTTAGTACTGAAACATATATAGTACAGGTATAGTGGTTAGTACTGAAACATATATAGTACAGGTATAGTGGTTAGTACATGTATACATATATAGTACAGGTATAGTGGTTAGTACATGTATACATATATAGTACAGGTATAGTGGTTAGTACATGTACACATATATAGTACAGGTATAGTGGTTAGTACATGTATACATATATAGTACAGGTATAGTCGTTAGTACATGTATACATATATAGTACAGGTATAGTGGTTAGTACATGTACACATATACAGTACAGGTATAGTGGTTAGTACATGTACACATATATAGTACAGGTATAGTGGTTAGTACTGAAACATATATAGTACAGGTATAGTGGTTAGTACTGAAACATATATAGTACAGGTATAGTGGTTAGTACTGAAACATATATAGTACAGGTATAGTGGTTAGAACATGTATACATATATAGTTCAGGTATAGTGGTTAGTACTGAAACATATATAGTACTGGTATAGTCGTTAGTACATGTATACATATATAGTTCAGGTATAGTGGTTAGTACTGAAAGATATATAGTACTGGTACAGTGGTTAGTACATGTACACATATATAGTACAGGTATAGTGGTTAGTACTGAAACATATATAGTACAGGTATAGTGGTTAGTACATGTACACATATATAGTACAGGTATAGTGGTTAGTACTGAAACATATATAGTACAGGTATAGTGGTTAGTACATGTACACATATATAGTACAGGTATAGTGGTTAGTACTGAAACATATATAGTACAGGTATAGTGGTTAGTACTGAAACATATATAGTACAGCTATAGTGGTTAGTACATGTATACATATATAGTACAGGTATAGTGGTTAGTACATGTACACATATATAGTACAGGTATAGTGGTTAGTACATGTATACATATATAGTACAGGTATAGTGGTTAGTACTGAAACATATATAGTACAGGTATAGTGGTTAGTACATGTATACATATATACTACAGGTGTAGTGGTTAGTACATGTATACATATATAGTACAGGTATAGTGGTTAGTACATGTACACATATATAGTACAGGTATACTGGTTAGTACATGTATACATATATAGTACAGCTATAGTGGTTAGTACATGTATACATATATAGTACAGGTATAGTGGTTAGTACATGTATACATATATAGTACAGGTATAGTGGTTTGTACATGTATACATATATAGTACAGGTATAGTGGTTAGTACATGTACACATATATAGTACAGGTATAGTGGTTAGTACTGAAACATATATAGTACAGGTATAGTGGTTAGTACATGTACACATATATAGTACAGGTATAGTGGTTAGTACATGTATACATATATAGTACAGGTATAGTGGTTAGTACATGTATACATATATAGTACAGGTATAGTGGTTAGTACATGTATACATATATAGTACAGGTATAGTGGTTAGTACATGTACACATATATAGTACAGGTATAGTGGTTAGTACTGAAACATATATAGTACAGGTATAGTCGTTAGTACATACTATATAGTAGTTAGTACTGATACATACTATATAGTCGTTCGTACTGGTACATACAATATAGTCGTTAGTACTGGTACATACTATATAGTCGTTAGTACTGGTACATACTATATAGTCGTTAGTACTGGTACATACTATATAGTCGTTAGTACTGGTACATACAATATAGTCGTTAGTACTGGTACATACTATATAGTCGTTAGTACTGGTACATACTATATAGTCGTTAGTACTGGTACATAATATACAGTCGTTAGTACTGATACATACTATATAGTCGGTAGTACATACTATATAGTCGTTAGTACTGGTACATACTATATAGTGGTTAGTACTGGTACATACTATATAGTCGTTAGTACTGGTACATATAGTCGGTAGTACTGGTACATACTATATAGTGGTTAGTACTGGTACATACTATATAGTCGTTAGTACATACTATATAGTGGTTAGTACTGGTACATACTATACAGT
Source organism: Pecten maximus (assembly GCF_902652985.1). Taxonomy (NCBI): domain Eukaryota; kingdom Metazoa; phylum Mollusca; class Bivalvia; order Pectinida; family Pectinidae; genus Pecten; species Pecten maximus. Next base: position 4,333,835 of record NC_047015.1, on the reverse strand, counting down.
CGTTAGTACATACTATATAGTCGGTAGTACTGGTACATACTATATAGTCGGTAGTACTGGTACATACTATATAGTCGTTAGTACATACTATATAGTCGTTAGTACTGGTATATACAATATAGTCGTTAGTACTGGTACATACTATGCAGTGGTTAGTACTGGTACATACTATATAGTCGTTAGTACTGGTACATACTATATAGTCGTTAGTACTGGTACATACTATATAGTCGTTAGTACATACTATATAGTCGTTAGTACTGGTACATACTATATAGTCGTTAGTACTGGTACATACAATGTACTATATAGTCATTAGTACTAGTACATACTATATAGTCGTTAGTACTGGTACATACTATATAGTCGTTAGTAGTGGTACATACTATATAGTCGTTAGTACTGGTACATACTATATAGTCGTTAGTACTGGTACATTCTATATAGTCGGTAGTACTGGTACATACTATATAGTCGTTAGTACTGGTACATACAATGTACTATATAGTCATTAGTACTAGTACATACTATATAGTCGTTAGTACTGGTACATACTATATAGTCGTTAGTACTGGTACATACTATATAGTCGGTAGTACTGGTACATACTATATAGTCGTTAGTACTGGTACATACTATATAGTCGTTAGTACTGGTACACACTATATAGTCGTTAGTACTGGTATATACTATATAGTCGTTAGTACTGGTACATACTATATAGTCGTTAGTACTGGTACATTCTATATAGTCGTTAGTACTGGTACATACTATATAGTCGTTAGTACATACTATATATTCGTTAGTACTGGTACATACTATATAGTCGTTAGTACTAGTACTGGTACATACTATATAGTCGGTAGTACTGGTATATACTATATTGCCGTTAGAACTGGTACATACTATACAGTCGTTAGTACTGGTACATACTATATAGTCGTTATTACTGGTACATACTATATAGTCGTTAGTACTGGTACATACTATATAGTCGTTAGTACTGGTACATACTATATAGTCATTAGTACTGGTACATACTATATAGTGGTTAGTACTGGTACATACTATATAGTCGTTAGTACTGGTACATACTATATAGTGGTTAGTACTGGTACATACTATAAAGTCGGTAGTACTGGTACATACTATATAGTCGTTAGTACTGGTACATACTATATAGTCGGTAGTACTGGTACATACTATATAGTCGTTAGTACTGGTACATACTATATAGTCGGTAGTACTGGTACATACTATATAGTCGTTAGTACTGGTACATACTATATAGTGGTTAGTACTGGTACATACTATATAGTCGTTAGTATTGGTACATACTATATAGTCGTTAATACATACTATATAGTCGGTAGTACTGGTACATACTATATAGTCGTTAGTATTGGTACATACTATATAGTCGGTAGTACTGGTACATACTATACAGTCGTTAGTACTGGTACATACTATATAGTCGTTTGTACTGGTACATACTATATAGTCGTTAGTACTGGTACATACTATATAGTCGTTAGTACTGGTACATACTATATAGTCGGTAGTACTGGTACATACTATATAGTCGTTAGTACTGGTACATACTATATAGTCGGTAGTACATGTACATACTATATAGTCGTTAGTACTGGTACATACCATATAGTCGTTAGTACTGGTACATACTATATAGTCGTTAGTACTGGTACATGTACATACTATATAGTCGGTAGTACTGGTATATACTATATAGTCGTTAGTACTGGTACATACTATATAGTCGGTAGTACTGGTACATACTATATAGTGGTTAGTACTGGTACATACTATACAGTCGGTAGTACATACTATACAGTCGGTAGTACTGGTACATACTATATAGTCGTTAGTACTGGTACATACTATATAGTCGTTAGTACTGGTACATACTATATAGTGGTTAGTACTGGTACATACTATATAGTCGGTAGTACTGGTACATACTATACAGTCAGTAGTACTGGTACATACTATATAGTTGTTAGTACTGGTACATACTATTTAGTCGTTAGTACTGGTACATTCTATATAGTCGTTAGTACTGGTACATACTATATAGTCGTTAGTACTGGTACATACTATACAGTCGTTAGTACTGGTACATACTATACAGTCGTTAGCACTTGTACATACTATATAGTCGTTAGTACTGGTACATACTATATAGTCGTTAGTACTGGTACATACTATATAGTCGTTAGTACATACTATATAGTCGTTAGTACTGGTACATACTATATAGTCGTTAGTACTGGTACATACTATATAGTCGTTAGTACATACTATATAGTCGTTAGTACTAGTACATACTATATAGTCGGTAGTACATACTATATAGTCGGTAGTACTGGTACATACTATATAGTCGTTAGTACTGGTACATTCTATATAGTCGGTAGTACTGGTACATACTATATAGTCGTTAGTACTGGTACATACTATATAGTCGTTAGTACTGGTACATACTATATAGTCGTTAGTACTGGTACATACTATATAGTCGTTAGTACATACTATATAGTCGTTAGTACTGGTACATACTATATAGTCGTTAGTACTGGTACATACTATATAGTCGTTAGTACTGGTTTTGTGATTTTGTTTTGTAATTGACTGTTTGTAATTCTTTGGGATGTTTTTGTGTATTTGACTGCTCAAAATGCTTTGGAGCTGAATTTGCTTGATTGACTGTTATTCAATGGTATTTTTTATTAAATGGTTTTTTTTTATTTATTTGATCTACTTTTTGTAATGCTTTGGTGGTGTTTTGTTTAAATGACCGTCTATAATGCCTTTTGGATGTCTTTGTGTAATTGACTGATCTTAATGCTTTGGGAATGTTTTTGTGTGTGTTTGACTGTTTGTAATGCTTTGAGTTGTTTATTTGATCCAATATTGGTAATGCTTTGGGGATATTTTGGTTTGATCCAATATTGGTAATGCTTTGGGGATATTTTGGTTTGATCCAATATTGGTAATGCTTATTGGAGGTTTTTGCTGATATTACTGTTGGTCATGTTTTGGGTTTTGTTTTTGTTTGATCTATTAATTGGGATATAATTTTTGTAGTTGACTGTTTGGAATGCTACGAGGAGAAATGGGACCAGTAAAAAAACAGTTAATAACACCAGTAACTCATTTAATTTTTAAAGTGTGATCATGACCACAAAAAAGGATGGCATGGCTACTGCAATGTAACCTCTGTTAGTGTTGACAGTATGCGCCAAGCCTGTGGTATCACATTGAGACATATTGAGTGATAATATTGAAGAGTCAATAAGTTTATTTACGCTAATTAATTTCACGGTGCGTTAACCTAAGGGCGACATATAAAGCAAATAAAAACGCCGTGTGACGTATGTGAGCCCACCCTATTGGTAAATACGCTCACGTGAAGACGGAGGAGATTCGCACGGAGATCCCTCATTACATTGATAAACCGATATAGGTTACAGCCTCCTATATATCACGTACTGTCAGATCAAAATAATTGATAAAGAGGTAGAAAATATGATTACTCGTTTCCAAATAAAAAGGAAAAAAGAGAGATCTATTTGATATAGAACTTAAGAAAAAAACAAAAAAAAAAACATTATTATGAGACAACAATTTGGCTTTAGTAATTATATTGAGTATTTAAAGCTACAATTATTTATATTCGAAATTATAATACTAGATTATCTCCCTCTTTTTTGAACCTAGGATCAGACATATCCTCGAGACAAAATCATAAAGCTGAGTTTTAATTATAACTTTAAGATTCTAGAGAGAGGTGGCGAGTCTAGGTATCGAGAAGACACAGGTTCATGAAGGGTGTAGAGGATTACTGACCTCATTACTCTGTTTATGATTGGATAGTAAGTTCTGTCGTTCCATACTCTGTTTATGATTGGATGGTAAGTTCTGTCTTTCCATACTCTGTTTATGATTGGATGGTAAGTTCTGTCTGTTCCATACTCTGTTTATGATTGGATGGTAAGTTCTGTCGTTCCATACTCTGTTTATGATTGGATGGTAAGTTCTGTCTGTTCCATACTCTGTTTATGATTGGATGGTAAGTTCTGTCTGTTCCATACTCCGTTTATGATTGGATGGTAAGTTATATCTTTTCCATACTCTGTTTATGATTGGATGGTAAGTTCTGTCGTTCCATACTCTGTTTATGATTGGATGGTAAGTTATATCTGTTCAAAGTTTACAAGATTTATTGTACAGATAATTCTTTCTATATCTTAAAATTTCCTTCAAGATTTCACCTACTCCCGCCGAGAACCACTGATCAGGCCAATAAGGAGTTAACAGCTATATACATGGTTCAATTTCCTATTCATTATTCGGCATACATTATGTATTGCTAAAACCACTAATGATATACATGTTTCCGTCTTTTGCAATGACCACTAAGGACTAAAAAGTAGAAAGCCAGTTTTCTGCTCCTTGTAAATGTTCTAGTGTCTGCATGCGAATCTGTCTTTTATTCAGGTTTTATTCAGGTTTTATCGATTTTAGAATCTAAGGTATTGTTTACACGTCGGTATTCTTTCGCCTACTATTAGGGAACAGAATATTTTGGTAAGTTATTCAGGAAGTAAATAGATTAGTTGTTTAAAGCTGACCACTTTTTTACGCTGTAACTCACCAACAGGCCCGGAACATGGCCACCATTGTCAGCAAACGAGATATTTGTTTATTTGTATAATACCTCGCATCGATTTCCCATTTAATTGGCTATTTCATATATGATGTACGCCCGCCAGCACGGGTTTGGAGAGAAAACAAATATTAGCGATCGTAGAATGGCCCAATTACTGTTTAACGACATCTCCATTTGCTGGCCTCTATTTCGTAAATCATTGGTCATTGAGACTCATAAATCTTTTCAGTCGATGTCGTAAAATGAGTTTGCGGTAAAACCTTAACCCGGAAATGGTTTCCGGATACGCCGATAAACATACTAATATTGCCAGTATCCGGGAATTATTTGTTGTGGCAATAATTTTTTTTTAGATGTACGACATTTTTTCATTCCTGCTTTCCAAGAATGATTTCTGAATTGCATATAAAAAATGTGTATAGTTTGAATTTTGACAATACTGATAATAATTGTATTGGAGGAGTGGGAAAATGCACGGTTAGACCGGGGTTCGAACCCGGGACCATAGAGCACTAGCCGGATGCTCTACCGATTGAGCTACCTAGTCGCCGATGATCGACCCGGTCCAGTTCCGCTAAACTCTTCCCTCCCTTTTGAAGTCTTCGACCCCGAAGACCTAACAACTTCACAGCCCAGGTTCAGGTATCCCCTTGTCTAGTATCCACCTCACTTGAAACTAGGTTTGGTCACAGGTACGAAATGTAAAGGGAATGGAAAAATGCACAGCCAGACCAGGGTTCAACCCTGAACCTGAGAGCCGAATGCTCTACCAGGCCAGACCAGGGTTCAACTCGGAACCTCCGAGCTGTATGCTCTACCAGGCCAGACCAGGGTTCAACCCGGAACCTCCGAGCCGGATGCTCTACCAGGCCAGACCAGGGTTCAACCCTGAACTTGAGAGCCGAATGCTCTACCAGGCCAGACCAGGGTTCAACCCGGAACCTCCGAGCTGTATGCTCTACCAGGCCAGACCAGGGTTCAACCCGGAACCTCCGAGCCGGATGCTTTACCAGGCCAGACCAGGGTTCAACCCGGAACCTCCGAGCCGGATGCTCTACCAGGCCAGACCAGGGTTCAACCCAGAACCTCTGAGCCGGATGCTTTACCAGGCCAGACCAGGGTTCAACCCGGAACCTCCGAGCCGGATGCTCTACCAGGCCAGACCAGGGTTCAACCCAGAACCTCTGAGCCGGATGCTCTACCAATTGATCTACTTGATCGTCGATAATCGACCCGGTCCGCTCCGCTACAATTGCATCGTCCGTTGTAAGTAGTAGTTTTAAATACCGCAATTCTAAGTGAAAATTTGTGGAAAAAAGAGGCAAAACATGAACAAAAGAAGATTTTACAGAGACCCTCATTACATTATCAGTATAATAAGATCGGGTGTATCAGATAGTTTATCGTCTTCTGCCTTATCGACGACATATCAAGTTGGGATATCTTGCCACTAATGTCACAGAGTCTTTATCAATCAGAAATCATTGATTTCAACACAGCTTAACCATACATAAAATACGACAGTACCAAGACTATGTAAGATGGAGATATTTATACAAAACCAGACTAACAAGACTCTACAAATCGTTTTTTGTCAGGTGAAGAGATGTGAACAAACCCGCACTTACAAGACTAATTTTTAAGATACCAAACCTAAACAACAAATTGACATCGTTTGTGGACACCATGTATTGATTGTGGATCTCGTGCCGACATATGGCCTAAATGTTGTGATAATCCTGTTGAAGTGTTCAGGAAAGTTCAACACCACTTCCCAATAAATTGACAGATAATAAACACGATAATAGACAGACTACCACACATACAAATGTACTGGAGAACATATTCTCCCAAAAGAGTAATACAATCACGAGAGTCAGGCCAAGTGTAGGGACAAGAGAAGCGCAGGAGTGACTACTTGTCAAATGGTGATAGAGAACTCTGTAATTTAGAGAGAATTCACACCCTGTGTTTTTTTTTTTTTTGAAACTGACAGTTTGGCTTGATATCTGTAATGATCTTTGTTACTAAGGTAACGTGTTGTTATTCTCTGTTTTTGTCTATTGTTCCGGATTCTCGTGCTGGGTATTGTAATTAGACACGACCTGTAATACATCCTGTATAACTATCTCCAGTTGATACAACAGGTCGAACATGAAGTGATTTCTGGATGTCGACAAGTATTTACCATCATACGTAATTAAGCGATATTTGGTCTCATTGTTCAGTGAATTGCTTTTATATTTTGGCGAAGTTCATCTAGCAAAGGAAGCTCTCAAGCTTGAAACCTTCGGAACAGCACTCGGACAGTTGACCATAGTGTTCAGATTTTTTTGTAATAATACAGATGATATAACATTCCCAATGCCCTGTCATCAAATCACCTGGTCAATTATAATATACAGCTACGTTACAGCGACTTTTCACGGAGGAAATTACGACGGTACACCACTGAACAGTCTGGAACAGTGCCGAGTCGTCTTACAGATGAACCCGTGCTCAGAATTTATCTATCAATTAGGATAATCATATAAGCGATATAGGGTAAATACACAATTATCACATTTTCATATTCCCTAGTCCGGTGGGGTGGGGTTTGGGGCGGGGTTGATCTTAACCTGGGTAGAGGCAGACTAAGTATATAGCGAGTATATAGTTAGGCTGGCAGTCGGCTCGGGAACAGACCCACGTCTGATTATTTTGTCACATTAACAAAGTCCAGTTATGGTTAAAAGTGGAGATTTGCCATTCACATGGGCTGTATGGCGTTACGATTCATCAATGAGATACCTTAGTGCGTGTCGGAAGTCTACCCTTCAGGTTTGTCCACACTCCTCTCTAGTACCTCAAAATGAGAATTGTCCAACATCACAATTTCTTTAACAAATGCTGATTTCCGACGAGGAAAAACAACAATAAAGGGTTCGTGAAATGAAGTTGAAAAGAGAAAAGGCAACAAAAAACGAAGGGATCGTTTATTCCAAAATGTAGTTCCTTGTCATCACCATGTATATGGTTTTTATGGTTTGTGTTTTGTCCACTAAATCCGGAGACTACCTATCTGGTAACCATGTCCATGGTTTGTATGGTTTGTATGGTTGGTGTCGTGTCCACTAAGTCAGAAGACGCCTGTCTATCCGGTAACCATGCGTATGGTTTGTATGGTTTGTATGGTTGGTGTCTCGTCCACTAAGTCAGGAGACTACCTATCCGTTAACCATGTATATGGTTTGTATGGTTGGTGTCTCGTCCACTTAGTCAGAAGACGCCTGTCTATCCGGTAACCATGTATATAGTTTGTATGGTTTGTATGGTTGGTGTCGTGTCCACTAAGTCAGGAGACGCCTGTCTGTCCGGTAACCATGTATACGGTTTGTATGGTTTGTTTGGTTGGTGTTGTGTCCACTAAGTCAGAAGACGCCTGACTGTCCGGTAACCATGTATATGGTTTGTGTGGTTGGTGTCTCGTCCACTAAGTCAGGAGACTACCTATCCGGTAACCATGTATATGGTTTGTATGGTTTGTATGGTTGGTGTCGTGTCCACTAAGTCAGAAGACGCCTGTCTGTCCGGTAACCATGTATATGGTTTGTATGGTTGGTGTCGTGTCCACTAAGTCAGAAGACGCCTGTCTGTCCGGTAACCATGTATATGGTTTGTATGGTTGATGTCGAGTCCACTAAGTCAGGAGACGCCTGCCTATCTGGTAACCATGTATATGGTTTGTATGATTTGTAGCGTTGGTGTCGTGTCCACTAAGTCAGGAGACGCCTGTCTGTCCGGTAACCATGTATATAGTTTGTATGGTTTGTATGGTTGGTGTCGTGTCCACTAAGTCAGAAGACGCCTGTCTGTCCGGTAACCATGTATATGGTTTGTATGGTTTGTATGGTTGGTGTCGTGTCCACTAAGTCAGGAGACGCCTGCCTATCCGGTAATCATGTATATGGTTTGTATGGTTTGTATAGTTGGTGTCGTGTCCACTAAGTCAGGAGACGCCTATCTATCCGGTAATCATGTATATGGTTTGTATGGTTGGTGTCGTGTCCACTAAGTCAGAAGACGCCTGTCTGTCCGGTAACCATGTATATGGTTTGTATGGTTTGTATGGTTGGTGTCGTGTCCACTAAGTCAGGAGACGCCTGTCTATCCGGTAATCATGTATATGGTTTGTATGGTTTGTATGGTTTGTCGTGTCCACTAAGTCAGGAGACGCCTACCTATTCGGTAACCATGTATATAGTTTGTATGGTTTGTATGGTTGGTGTCTCGTCCACTAAGTCAGGAGACGCCTACCTATCCGGTAACCATGTATATGGTTTGTATGGTTTGTATGGTTGGTGTCTCGTCCACTAAGTCAGGAGACGCCTGTCTATCCGGTAACCATGTATATGGTTTCTATGGTTTGTATGGTTGGTGTCGTGTCCACTAAGTCAGGAGACGCCTACCTATCCGGTAACCATGTATATGGTTTGTATGATTTGTATGGTTGGTGTCGTGTCCACTAAGTCAGAAGACGCCTGTCTGTCCGGTAACCATGTATATGGTTTGTATGGTTTGTATGGTTGGTGTCGTGTCCACTAAGTCAGAAGATGCCTACCTATCCGGTAACCATGTAGATGGTTTGTATGGTTTGTATGGTTGGTGTCGTGTCCACTAAAACAGAAGAGACTACCTATCCGGTAACCATCTTGTCCTGGTATATAAACGGCTTCCATGTTGATCTAAATTTTGTTCACGTTACAACAATTTTTATTAGGGAATTACACTTTTGTCCGTATGTGCATAAGATTGTATAATTAAATAGTATTTTGTTCGGTTCCCGCGTAAGATTTTTGCTCTTCCATAGGACTGCAGCTAGTTTTTTTTCGCATAAGAATTGTATATGCTTTTCTTCAACAAAAATATCATTACTTTCATTGAAATAATGTTTTAAATGTTGTCTCCAGGGATAAAACCTACTTTATTTGTATTAAATGTCAAAACGCTTTACTGATTCGATCTAAACAAAACACAGCTCCTATGAAGTCTTAAGGCTTACAATGGCTTAAGCTATAATAGATTTGTGGAGTAGAATCAGGGATACCCAACATTTCTCTCTATCAGTTAAACTCAGTCTGACGAATACAATATGGCTGTGTCGAATCTTTAGGGCGTCCATAAATGAACAATAACGGACAGGATATCATTACATCGGATTAGGAGAACTCGTATCAGTACCATGATATTCCGTTGAGACCTACCAAGAGATAACCCCCTTCAATATATATGCATTCCGCACGCACAGGTTACCCTTAGGCTTGACACTCTTAACCAGCTCCAATGTTCCTACCGTGTGTGATACCATTCCATTCCCAAGGGATCGGAGCGATTTGTGTAAGTCATGGAGTCCTCCAACATTTCGCGGAGTTTGCTGCTTAGCCATACCATTCAACTCCATGTTGTCTTGTGAATATGTTATCATGTGATATAAAACACGTGTACGTACATGTAGTTATGGGATTGAACATGTGATATAAGGATTAGAACATGTAAACATAAAATCATGTAAAATAACACAAATGTACATGTAGTCATGTGATATAACACAGATGTACATGTAGTCATGTGATATAACACAGGTGTACATGTAGTCATGTGATATAACACAGGTGTACATGTAGTCATGTGATATAACACAGGTGTACATGTAGTCATGTGATATAACACAGGTGTACATGTAGTCATGTGATATAACACAGGTGTACATGTAGTCATGTGATATAACACAGGTGTACATGTAGTCATGTGATATAACACAGGTGTACATGTAGTCATGTGATATAACACAGAAGTACATGTAGTCATGGGATATAACACAGGTGTACATGTAGTCATGTGATATAACACAGGTGTACATGTAGTCATGTGATATAACACAGATGTACATGTAGTCATGTGGTATAACACATGTGTACATGTAGTCATATGATATAACACATGTGTACATGCAGTCATGTGATATAACACAGGTGAACATGTAGTCATGTGATATAACAAAGGTGTACATGTATTCATGTGGCATTACACAACAAACACCGAACGATTAGTGGACAAATCCCTGTTGTAATCCCCGGTTGGTGTTGTTATATTGTCCCCAAAAGGTGTGTGTTGTTATGGTGTCTCCAAAGGTTGGTGTTGTTTTGGTGTCCTCAAAGGTTTGCGTTGTTATGGTGTCCCCAAAGGTTGGTGTTGTTATGGTGTCCCAAAAGGCTGGCGTTGTTATGGTGTCCCCAAAGGTGGGTGTTGTTATGGTGTCCCCAAAGGTTGGTGTTGTTATGGTGACACCAAAGGTTGTTGTTGTTATGGTGACACCAAAGGTTGGTGTTGTTAGGGTGTCCCTAAAGGTTGGTGTTGTTATGGTGTCACTAAAGGTTGGTGTTGTTATGGTGTCACCAAAGGTTGGTGTTGTTATGGTGTCCCTAAAGGTTGGTGTTGTTATGGTGTCACTAAAGGTTTGTGTTGTTATGGTGTCCTCAAAGGTTGTTGTTGTTATGGTGTCCCTAAAGGTTGGTGTTGTTATGGTGTCACTAAAGGTTGGTGTTGTTATGGTGTCCTCAAAGGTTGGTGTAGTTATGGTGTCCTCAAAGGTTGGTGTTGTTATGGTGTCCCTAAAGGTTGGTGTTGTTATGGTGTCCTCAAAGGTTGGTGTTGTTATGGTGTCCTCAAAGGTTGGTGTTGTTATGGTGTCCTCAAAGGTTGGTGTTGTTATGGTGTTCCCCCAAGGTATGTGTTGTTATGGTGTCACTAAAGGTTTGTGTTGTTATGATGTCACCAAAGGTTGGTGTTGTTATGGTGTCACCAAAGGTTTGTGTTGTTATGGTGTCACCAAAGGTTTGTGTTGTTATGGTGTCCCCAAAGGTTGGTGTTGTTATGGTGTCACCAAAGGTTGGTGTTGTTATGGTGTTCCCATGGTGTGTGTTGTTATGGTGTCCCCAAAGGTTGGTGTTGTTATGGTGTCCCCCCAAAGGTTGGTGTTGTTATGGTGTCCCCCCAAGGTGTGTGTTGTTATGGTGTCCTCAAAGGTTGGTGTTGTTATGGTGTCCCCCCAAGGTTGGTGTTGTTATGGTGTTCCCCCAAGGTTGGTGTTGTTATGGTGTTCCCCCAAGGTTGGTGTTGTTATGTTGTCCCCCAAGGTTGGTGTTGTTATGTTGTCCCCCAAGATTGGTGTTGTTATGGTGTCCCCAAAGGTTGGTGTTGTTATGGTGTCCCTAAAGGTTGGTGTTGTTATGGTGTCCCTAAAGGTTGGTGTTGTTATGGTGTCCCTAAAGATTGGTGTTGTTATGGTGTCCCCCAAGGTGTGTGTTGTCATGGTGTCCTCAAAGGTTAGTGTTGTTATGGTGTTCCCATGGTTGGTGTTGCTAAGGTGTCCCCAAAGGTTGTTGTTATATTGATGTGCCCATGGTAGGTGTTGTTATCGTGTTCCAAAGGTTTGTGTTGTAACATGTATGACGTCTCACAGTTGGCTTAGTTATTGTGTTCTCCTGTTGTTATGTTGTCCCCCGCCGGTTCCTGTTGGTATGGTGTCCCATCGACGTATTCTGTTGGTATGGTGTCCCCTCGCCGTATCCTGCTCTCCGGTAGGGTATGAAGTCCCTCCCATTGCCGATAGTGTAGCAAGCCCCGATGTGATTCTCATCGGGCAATATTTTAGCTATAATTTCTCGGATGAAAAAAACATATGTAAATTGATGATTCTGGTATCTATTATCAATATTCAATCCAGAAAACTGCACATTTCTTTGACAATAAACGGTAACATCCAAAATAAGCAAGATACAATCAGTTAAAACATGCCACCATCTTTGCTACAAATGGAAAGTTCAATTCCTTATAAGGAAATCAGAATAAATTAATGCTAATGCGATTTCCGCGTGATTTCAACAGTTAAACATACTCGAAGTTATATGCATCTGTAAGCAAGGTCAAACATTCTGAAATTGAATAATTACACCAAATAAGATGTTCTTTCTTCACAAACCTTACAAAAAACTTGTTAAATATATCTGATAACGTGTTTTTAATCGTAGTAGCTTCATTCTAATACATTGCCAAAATTGCATTAGAAATGTTTAATTATACTAAATAGTACTCTAAAGTTACACGACATCCACTATTGGCAGCATTTTCGAGGTTTATTGTCTTGCAAAACTATCATCAATAGAAAGAAATCGTAGCCCTGACGACGGCCATCTGTCAGAAATTGTCCGTCCGTCGTCCAGAGCTACGTTATCGCAGTTAGTTCCTGTTGTAATGGTGTCCCCTCACCGGTTCCTGTTATTATATGGTGTCCCCTCGCCGGTTCCTGTTGTTATGATGTCCCCTCGGCGGCTCCTTCTATCATGGCGTCAACTCGCCGGTACCTGCATGTTACAATGGCGTCTCCTCGCTTTTTTCTGTTATTATTGTGTCCCCTCGGCGGTTCCTGTTATTATTGTGTCCTCTAGCCGTTCCTTGTTATTATGGTATTCCCTAGCCAGTTCCTGTTATTATGGTGTCCCCTAGTCAGTTCCTGTTATTATTGTGTCCCCTAGTCAGTTCCTGTTGTTTTGGTGTCCCCTAGTCAGTTCCTGTTATTATGGTGTCCCCTAGTCAGTTCCTGTTATTATGGTGTCCCCTAGTCAGTTCCTGTTATTATGGTGTCCCCTAGTCAGTTCCTGTTATTATGGTGTCCCCTAGTCAGTTCCTGTTATTATGGTGTCCCCTAGTCAGTTCCTGTTATTATGGTGTCCCCTAGTCAGTTCCTGTTATTATTGTGTTCCCTAGTCAGTTCCTGTTATTATGGTGTCCCCTAGTCAGTTCCTGTTATTATGGTGTCCCCTAGTCAGTTCCTGTTATTATGGTGTCCCCTAGTCAGTTCCTGTTATTATGGTGTCCCCTAGTCAGTTCCTGTTATTATGGTGTCCCCTAGTCAGTTCCTGTTATTATGGTGTCCCCTAGTCAGTTCCTGTTATTATTGTGTTTGCTAGTCAGTTCCTGTTATTATGGTGTCCCCTAGTCAGTTCCTGTTATTATGGTGTCCCCTAGTCAGTTCCTGTTATTATGGTGTCCCCTAGTCAGTTCCTGTTATTATTGTGTCCCCTAGTCAGTTCCTGTTATTATGGTGTCCCCTAGTCAGTTCCTGTTATTATGGTGTCCCCTAGTCAGTTCCTGTTGTTTTGGTGTCCCCTAGTCAGTTCCTGTTATTATGGTGTCCCCTAGTCAGTTCCTGTTGTTTTGGTGTCCCTTCACCGGTTCCTAGTATTTTGGTATCCCTTTGCCGTATTCTGCTTTTATGGTTTTACCTAGCCGGTTCCTCTTCTTATGGTGTCCCTTCTTCTTTTCCTGTGATCATGGTCTCGACATGTTTCCTGTTATTAAGGTATACCCTGGCCGGTTTCTGTTATTACGGTATATCCATGCCGGTTTCTGTTATTATGGTGTCCCCCCTATTTCGGGCGTCAATGATTTACTTTAGTTAGGCTATTCCGTCTAATGTGATTACATATGTGTATAAACAACCAATCGCTACCATGCGTCAAAATAGTGACGCATGCTCAAACGAGATCTAATTGCTATAGTCGGACCAAGTGGCTGAGCAAAGTCGACTAGACATGCGCATTGTAACTTTTGTTTCTCTACGCATGTATATTTCATGTAACCAGAGTAAGTTCGTCCTACAATAGTCGGTTCCTGTTGTTATGGTGTCCCCTTGGTTCCTGTTGTGTTTCATTTTGTTGAGATTTCTGGATCCATGTTATGGCATCGTGTTGTCATATCGATATATGAGTGTATGTTATTATCACTAATTCGTTATTACAAAATAGGATACATGTAGTCTTAATCAGATATCTGGACTTTAACGTATTTACAATACCATTCGACTTCAATAGAAATCAACATCAAAGAAAAAAGCAGATTAGCGCAATAATTCCAGCACCACTTACATGTGAAATACCATCAAAGTTTACTTTTATAAGTGCATATCTTTTTCTTCAATTTCAGGCCAACGTGTCGCCCAGGTTATGATGTTATAATTAAGTGTAGTCAACAAGCGACGTTGGTCGCAAATGACTTATCGACCAGGTTGTAGAATGGTTTCCCGTTTCGAGCAATTTACGGCTCATATCGTGTCCTTAGATTCGAAAAGTGGTCCAGTATCCCAAAGTTTGATTTCTGTCTTTGATAAGGAATTTATTTTGCTTGTCACGACCAATGGGTGAGGCTGTCATTTCCGTTCAAATCATATGTTTTTTCCGTGATTTTTCAGTAATATACGTCACAAATTCTGTAGGTTGAAATGATCTGTCGGCTGGTGACATGTTTCCCGACTTCCGGCTTATAGAAGTTCTATCGATTCACTTGCGGAAGTTTGTATTGAATTACCCGATACGTTACAGACACACCAACAATGGCTAAAATTAGGGCACAATTCTCTTCTGTTTTACGTACACGATGACCGACCTTACAGACTGGTTACGTCAGTGTTATTACGTACACGATGACCGACCTTACAGACTGGTTACGTCAGTGTTATTAAATACACGATGGCCGACCTTACATATCGGTTACGTCAGTAATATTACGTACACGATGGCCGACCTTACAGACTGGTTACGTCGGTGTTATTACGTACACGATGACCGACCTTACAGACTGGTTACGTCAGTGTTATTACCTACACGATGGCCGACCTTATAGACTGGTTACGTCAGTGTTATTACGTACACGATGGCCAACCTTACAGACTGGTTACGTCGGTGTTATTAAATACACGATGACCGACCTTACAGACTGGTTACGTCAGTAATATTACGTACACGATGACCGACCTTACAGACTGGTTACGTCAGTGTTATTAAATACACGATGGCCGACCTTACAGACTGGTTACGTCAGTGTTATATCGTACACGATGACCGACCTTACCGATTGGTTACGTCAGTGTTATTGCGTACACGATAGCCGACCTTGGCGCACAGATCAAACCTTTTGCTAATCTCATTGACAGTAGTTCCATATGATATACACAGTAATAAATGATAGTTATATACATAATCAAACTATTTATTACCAATACCTATTAGTAAGTATCATTCAATAACAAAATATCACAATGGCTAATCGAAGCTATGTCATAGATCATAGGAACAATCAAATAAAAATAAAAGGAAAAGAGTGCGAATGTTAAGGGGCATCTAAACAGCAAATCCAGTAAAAACATTGATATTGTACAGGCCTATAAATCCCTACTATGGTGCAATGTCAAAGAAGTAACATGATGAACTTTTAGTATATTTCGTGGGACTTGCTGTTGACATGTAATGTGTTAAGCTGTTTGTAAATTTCAACAAAACGTAAGAAAAATGCATGTTTCAGGGGGACATAATTAACTCATTTGTATCTCATATATTACACAAACTTGTCCTGTCGTTTTGCTCATAAGTGTCTAAAGCACAAAATAGGAGCATTGGTTTGACCAGCTTTGACGTTAGTATATGTATAAACGCTGTTTTTGTTTTGACCTTGAAATGCAAATGGCGGTCGTGAATGATATCACAAACATATGGCATATAAGGAGATATTTAAAACACCAAAAATGCTCTAATTAGACAATATGAAGAATTCTTGAAGTGGCAAGAAGACTGCTTTTAGGAAAAAATGTTCAACTGTTGAGTTTGGGGTAAAATATGCCTATTTCTGTAAAAGGCCGCAAACTCGCCAGTTTAACAATTTGACTTTAAAAGGTCCTTCTTACTATGATCAGATGTCTTAAAAGTACGATATGGGATCATTTTTATTAACTGAAATGACTCCCTTTAAGCCATATTTGTGTAATATTATTCACAGTCGCCACTTGCATTTCAAGGTCAAAACAAAATAAGTGTTTATACGTTCATACATTAAAATCCGGTCAAACAAATGCTCCTACCCTGTGCTATAGACACTTGTGAACATAACAGCTTGGCTATTTTTCAGGTTTGGTCATTTGTGTGACTTAGAATTATTCCACGCTACATCTTACCACAAAGTTACTCTTTAGAAGAAACTGATATCATCTACAGCAAATTATTGGTGATTGTAAGAAGCTACATGTCCAAACAAACATTTTGGTATATTACATGACTATTTTTGTGCAAATCTTTATATATTTATTCGTGTTTGAAATTCAACATTATTCTGCTATATAGATGACCCTTAAAGAACAAGGAAAAACACATTCCTATATAAAATATGTAGAATAAAAACAGCAGTCCAGCTGGAAACAATAGATCTACCATGTCACATCTCCACACACGATTCTAACGCTAGCATCTGATACCCGATCAGGAGCGAGTATTCCACGCCCAACCGGGCATTGTAAGTACTCTGCTCTCGTGATCCAATCCGTGAAAATCCCTGGACATACTTGGCTCATTACGAACGCTCCTGACCGCTGCCACAAAAGAGGCTGCCTAGCTCTCGTCGATCTTCTAGGAGCTGGCGTTGGTATCCGTGGTGCAATTGATGCTGCCATATCTTGGTGTTCCTGCACCGAAACACACCCGTCTCTTCATTCTCTGAGACTTAGCAGTCACCAGGCGGAGTTTCGTCCAGTGCGAAAGTCGGATGACAGTCGTCACCATCATCAGGCTGGGCAGACTCTTCTTGTTTATCAGACGCCGCAGTATCCTTCCTTGGATGTGCAGATATCCCATTCTCCAATTTGGATAGAGGGCCCTCTACAGGATCATATATGACGACTGGTGCGTCGATATCTTCATCATCGGAGCCGCTGTCTGTGGTCTCCTAAACAACGTTTTTCTCCTCTTGCTTGATTGGGCAAGAGCAGATTGCGACGCAATGTCCGTTCTTTTCCATCTCCATTACACTTGCGGACGACATAGACAAGCACATCTGGATAAGGCTGACGAATCACGATGAATTCATCCTCTTCCCATTTGTCGGAACTCTTGTGCTTTCCTTCAAATGCCATAATCCGAACCAGAACTCCGTCTTCATCCTGTAAAGCAACTGTTCTAGCCTTTCTGTCATAATTTCTCTTCGGGTGTTCTGCACCTGTAGATGTAAACCGTCTTGTAGAGTCATAAGCATTCTTTAGGTTCTCGCGAAGAGACGATACAAACTTGGACATTAGCTGATTATGCTTCCCTCCAATGTCTCCCGAATGCCAAGTCGACTGGTAACCTAGAATGCCTGCCAAACATCAAGACAATTGGAGATAGACTGTGCTGTCGTGCCGTATGCTGTTGTATTCATGAACAAGAGGACTGAAGTGCCTTTTCCAGTCTCCTTTATCCTTCGGATCCAAAGTACCCATCATTCCAAGAAACGTCCCGCTAAACCCTTTTTATTTTTATTTTTTTGCTTTTTTTCTGCTAAACCTCTCACAGCTTCCATTGTCCATATGGTGATGTGGTGCAGTCCTATTCTTCTTTATGCTGACTATAGCGCATAACGGGTGGATCAAGTTTCAAATAAAATTTGCACATTGGTTAAAGTGTATACGTCTAGGCATTCCGTAATCTACAACAAAGTTGTAGAAAAATGCCTCAGCTGTATTCTTAGCGGTCCGGTTTTTTGTAGGAATGACTTGGCCGTACTTTGTAAAGTGAAACGTCACAACAAGTGCAATGCATATGCTGGAATCATCCTTAAGATGATTACAAAGTAAGAAAATCCATATACTTTAGCTTCAGCGGCTGAGTTGTCTGGATATTCAGTAATGGAGATTTCTGAGTAACTGCCTTCCTAGATATACAGCGTCGACATTTCTTCACCTATCTCTCAATGTCCTGAGTCATTCCTGACCAATAAAAACGTTTCTGTAGCAGCGACAATGTCCTATCAAGTCCGGGGTGTCCGACATAATTGTGAAGACCATATAAGGCTTGTTTCCGAAAAGTAGGAGGTAATAATAGCTGCTTTCTTGATAAATCACACCCTTCTCGATCTTTAATCTGTCGAAGGAACTTAACGAAGTCTGCTGATCAGGATCTAACTGATCTGTCTCGCTTCTGGTATTCCAACACAGAATAACATCTACCGGATCTCTGTCCTGAGCTCGTCTCCAATCTCTAGAAGACATCTCCTGAATATTCTGACCAGAGTCCACAAGTTGCTCATCAATGAATGAAGTAGACATGAAAACTGTCTCAATCCATGATACTGGCTGTTGTACTGCACCGCAAATTGTCTTGACAGAATTCAAAGGGATGTAGACTCCTAAATGTAGGATGGCAGTCTAGACATAATATCAGCGTCTGTATTGCTCATTCCTGGCTTGTAGATGATGTTTAAGTCAAACGCAGATAATGCAGTCAGCCCTCTATGTCCTGTCGCATCCAACTTTAAATTATAACATTGTCAGTGAATTGTTGTCAGTGGTAACTGTAAACTTCCTTCCGTACAAGTAATCCGTAAATTTGTAAGTCACTGCCCACTTTAAAGCTAACAAAATCAATTTATGGACAGGATAATTCCGCTCAGACTTTGTCAATCCTCTACTTGCATAAGCAATGACACACTGTCTTCCATCCTGTTGCTGGTAAAGGATCCTACCTTGACCAAGTCCACTTACATCTGTATGCACGTCAAATGTCATTTATGGATATCCAAGAACAGGCGATGAGGATAAAACACTCTTCATGGTCTGCAACGCTGTTTCCTGCTCTTTCCCCCATTTACATACAAGTGATGCAGTCTTGTTCTCGGTTGAAAGGCCTTCTTCCTTGTAGGTGGTAATAGTTCGTCCAGAGGCTTGACAGTAGCAGAAAAACTTTTATCAAATTTACGGTAGTATCCACAGATTCTAAAGATACGTCTTAAATCCTCTTAGGGCTTAGGCAAGTCAGTTATCTTTTCCTTCTATATCGTCTTTTGAAACAACAAAACCAAAAATCTTCACTTCCTTCTAGAAATAAGAATAGTACTGTGGAGCTAGCTTCAATCCATGGTGCCTGATCTTCTCAAATACTAACTCTAACCTCTCTATGTGCTCACTGAATGTGACTGAAAATACTATGACGTCGTGTATATAGACAAAGCAAATGATGGTATGGAGATCGCCAAGGCATTCTTCCATCAATCTTTGATAAGTCGCCAGCGCGTTCACTAATCCGAATGGCATCCTATTGAACTTATAGAATCCTAACGGTCCTATTGTGAAATTGATAAATTGATTGTGTTACTAATACTTACTATTAAGTGTCATTTACTATATGACATTATTACAAAAAGATGCCGGAACATTTCTCATACCAAATGACATAACTTTATACTGGTACAGGCCTTGTGATGTGACGAATGCCGACACTTCCGTGGCTCTTTCTGTGAGAGAAACCGATGAGTATCCTTTTAATAGATCAAAGGATGTGGTGCATAGGAGGGCTATATCGGCCCACAGCGATTTTTTTCCCGGAAACATATTTTTGTCAAAAGCATAATATCCCCGATTACGTGGGAGGAATTAATTTCCAATCCTCAATGTATATATTCTTTTTTTGGTGATTTCATTATTTCCCCATCAAACTGCATAAGAAGCTAATGTTTTGACCACTAACTATTATAGAACATATTTTTATTTCCTATTTGTAAAACAAATTCACCCCATTTGTTTAAGGTTTAATTTTGTATATGAATCATCACGCTCCGTGACACTTAAATTAAATTTCAGCCTAATTTGATGTCATCTTTGTGAAAATCATTGTTTTTAACTTTTCATTTAAAGTCTAATACCACAAAGTTATTGATGGAGTACTATCAAAATTTCCGGTTAGAAATAATCTATGGATATTCATGAACATTTAATGAAACAACTTTATTTGGTGAATTACTGGATATGCCAAGATTTTATTATTGTTAAATGCATACACCCCCAATTTTGGACAACATATCAAAGTACCGAAAGTACTGAAAATAGAGGCAAATGCTAAAAATCCAACAAAAATAACAATGCAATCAGACTTTACTGCTTGTGTCAGACAGGGTTTTTTTAATACAATTTACTTCATCACCTTTCTTTGTATGCAAAAATCTTTTGTTATCCAGTAATTTTTGATGATTTTTTTTGGTTGTGTATCAAGATTAATATGCAAACATGTTTTTTAAAAGCAAAATTTGATAGTACTCCAACGATTATTACATTTTATCTACTTAACAAATAAAAGAAAATTTCAAGAAGGTAAATTTTTAACTGAAAATTTTGCTAAAAAAGCTGTAATTACACTTTCTATTATACAAATTCATGCTAAACACACGTTTTATAAAATATAACATCACATGAGACTATCAATGCAATATGAAATTTATCAAGTACTTTTGTACAAGAAATATATATAATTTAAAAGGGAGGGTACACATTTTTTACAGAAATCATGTTAGGTGGCGCTGCGTATACAGCATTTGCCAATTTTCGTTTTAGTGTCTAAAATGACATGTATTTGGTAAAAGTCTATCATAATATCATGCATAAAATAAGATTCGGCCGTGGGCCGCCATGCACCACCTCCTTTACTAACATACTTGGCTTTGTCGACTTTGTCAATACACGAGTTGATCCTCGGAATTGGATATGAGTCTGTTTACTAACAAAGTTCACTTTTCTGAAGTCCATACATAATCGGTAGGACTTACCTGGCTTAGGTATCAGAACACCTAGAAAACTCCTTTCGATTTTACCTGCATTGTCCAGCATGTATTTTATTTCTTTCTTCAGTTACTCTTCCTTAAGTGGATGTTGTTTGACAAGTGTTGCGTCATCAACATCGACGTCGTGGCATATATCATAACTGTTGTTCCTGACGTATCCTGAAATAAATGCTTGTGTACTCACGAATCAGACGTTTCATTTCGTTCCTTTCTTTATCCGGCAGTTTTCGTCAAAGTTCGCGAGCATATCTGAATTCCGTAATTTAATATCACATTTTACACCTACAACTCTACATCTTGTACACCACCACATAATCCTACTCGACTAATATCAACGGTACCTTCATAGTGCGATGGTACAGAGGCCAAAGTAACAACAATTTGAGGGGGTTTTCTCTCTTCTTCTCTACATACTTTTTAAGCATATTGATATGACACATGTGAGATTTCTTGTGCCTCCCTGGAGTTTGTACAACATAGTTTAAATCATAGACCTTTTTCTCTACCACATAAGGTACAAAGTATCTAGCTGGCAAAGGACGACCTGGTATTGACAATAATGCCAAAACTTTGTCACCTGGATCAAATTTCTTGCTTGTGCATCGTTATCATACCATATTTTCATTTTTTGTTTCAGTGTGAGCCAAGTTTTCTCTTGCCAATGCGCATGCTCTTGTCAACCTTTGCTTAAATTTAGACACATACTCTAAAAGATTCACATTTCAAACATCATCATCTAAAATTTTATCCTGAAGGATTTTCAAAGGACCACGAACAGCGTGTTCGAACACAAGTTCAAGTTGGCTGAAACCAAGAGATTCCTATATTGAGTCTCTTAACACCAAACAACCAAAACAGACCAACCAGTGTAAAGAATACACAATTAAAAAATAAAAGCCTTGACTATGTTTGGAGTTTAATATTCTTGAGTGGAGAGGTTTCATGCAAGCGTGTGGAAGCACACATAATAGTCAAAAGGTACTTGTTCTTAGACTTAGTTTTAGTGAGATGATCTACAGTCTATAATAATCCTACTAAAAAGATCCTCAAAAGCTGAAATGGGATGCAAAAGTGCCACAGGGATTTTCTGATTAGGTTTCCCTACCACCTGACATGTATGACAAGACCTACAAAACTCAATTTAGGCGTAAAAAAATGATCTAAAATCCTGTTATATTTCTTTGTCATACTTAAATCCCCTACCATAGGTAAATCATGAGACAAACTCAGAATGTATCTCCGTTACCTCAGTGGGACAGCTATTTGATTCACAACCTTCCAGTCTTCTTCAGGAGACACATCCGGAGGACGCCACTTGTGCATCAATACACTGACCTATGAAAGTAACACACTGGGACTTTCTCAGCCTCTTCCTCACTCAAAGCCTGATTACAATACAAAGAGAGTTAAGGATCTTTTTCCTGTTCTGCTATAAACTCCTCAAAGATTATGTACTCATCATATCCACAATAAAAGTACCCTTGCTAAGAACACCTCTATCTACATCAGAGTCTACAGAATTACTCGAAAGATCAACCTTGCCACTGATATCGTCTCGATCGTAAGCCATAAAAGTGTCACCTAATCCTGGACTTAAATGATCGTCAGCTACTGCAAGATCAGAAACCTCCTTTCGATCTGGTTTGAAATCAGAAGGGACAATTAAGATTGTGTTTCTAGGCGGACTAAATTTAACAGGTACTGTTTTTCTCTTGACGAACTGGTTTTAATAAATGAACCTTTGTGGCTGAGAGCGTAATCATCAGCCATTACAGCCGCTTCACTCAGTGATTCGACTTTTCTCTCATCTAGATGAGTTTCGATAATTCCATGGATACAACGTCTAATTTTTTCTATTAACAATGTTTGCGTAAGTTTGTCATAATCTTTGTCAACTTCTTTTGAGTCACACAACCTATTGAACAATTATTCCTCCTCTCGAGCAAATTCTACATGAGTTGTTCTTCTTTCTTTTTAGAATTTCGAAAATTCTGGCTAGAATCCTCAGGAACAAGTTCATAAGTTTTCAAATAGCTTTCTTTATTACCCGGTAGTCTGTTATTTCTTATAATGACAAACAATATATATCAGGCCTTACATATCAACTTCCTGACTGACTAGTTCCTCTATACTATCTAACGCACTTGAGTCAAGTTTCTCATTTTCAACAAAGTGTCTAATAATCAAATTTCTAATTTCAGCTTTTCTCATTAGAGGTTTTACAGTTAAACCTAAATGTTTCTCTAATAACAATAACTCAATCTTGCTACCTTTCGCAGAACATCCTTGGAATGCTCTTCTACAAAATGTTCTTCCTTTATAATTGCAGCCATAAATACTTAGCTGTTACTTTTTAAGTATGAATCAATTTCAAAGTAAATGTTGATATTTCAAATATTTAATTCTGATTTTAAATTCGTAACCAGAAAGATTCCCTAATTTCTGTTACGTGATAATAACAGAAAGAAGAAGCCCAGCAGCAAAGTTCAAAAAACAATTTAATGATATATACAAAACTAAGAAAGTTACAGAGATAATTCACAATTACAATTAAGTGATGTACAAGGTGGTGTATCAAATCAACACTGTAATTGATTATCTTATTACAGCTGTCCTTGAGTAATCCTTTCCTATCCGTTTCTCCTGATCATGAACTAACAATGTTTATCAATACAACAGTTCACATAGCTCTCCTTAACAATTGTAGACCAGTTCTCAGTATCAGGCAATTAAAAATCTAACAGAATTCATATATTTCTCCTTGACAATTGTAAACCTGTTCTGAATAACAATTTGTCTCTCCTGTTATTTATACTACATTGTAAAATATTTCAAGCACATGCTCCAACCATCTCTTTTCTAGAAATATCCAACAAAATTCTTGTTAACAACCACTTGTCAATTAATATTTCTAAACAAACTAGGCCTATTATAACATATTTTAATTCCTAGACATAAGGTTGCAAGAGTCATTTATTTCTGTAAGGGTTTTCTCCCTTTAATCAATGGTATATAAACCTTATATGCACAATGGCCGACCTTACAAACTGGTTACGTCAGAGTTATTACGTACACGATGGCCGACATTACAAAATGGTTACGTCAGAGTTATTACGTACACGATGGCCGACCTTACAGACTGGTTACGTCAGTGTTATTACGTACACGATGACCGACCTTACAGACTGGTTACGTCAGTGTTATTACGTACACCTTGACCGACCTTACAGACTGGTTACGTCAGTGTAATTACCTACATGATGGCGGACCTTACAGACTGGTTACGTCAGTGTTATTTCCGAACACGATGACCGACTTTACAGATTTGTTACGTCAGTGTTATTACGTACACCATGCCCGACCTTACAGACTGGTTACGTAAGTGTAATTACCTACATGATGGCGGACCTTACAGACTGGTTACGTCGGTGTTATCAATAGATGCACATATCACAAACAATTTAAATTTGGATTTATGGTCACAGCTTTATTGCCAAGATATGGCGGCCGGTCTGTCAATAGACCATAATGGCACGCCAACAATAAATTCAATTTCAATCAAACAAATTAATCGATTGATTCTGGGAAACAGTTCTCAACCAATTAAACAATACAATTCAAATCAATTAATCAGCTGATCCTGGGAAACAGTTCTCAACCAATTCAACAACAATTCAAATCAATTAATCAGCTGATCCTGGGAAACAGATTTCAGCTGACTACAAATCAATCAGATGACAATACTGATTAGTAGATACTGGGAAACAGATATCACTGATTCGCATCAATATGCGCAATATACATCAATCAATATCAATCAATAACTCAATAATCACCAATAAATGCTTGTACCGCGAAATCTGCCATATGAATGAGTTATCCACATGAAACTCATTCACAGCCAAACGAAGACAGAAGAGGAGGCGACACATTTCCCGGTACAAGGCTGTGACCAAAATCCTAACATGTCATTATTGTTCCATGTTACTTGTAACTGTGAACTAGTAACTGTTAGGGAAGAACCTGTTTTTGTTTTTTTTAAGGTGTTAAGAAAGAGGTCATTACCCAAAGGAGACACGTGGACCCCATCTTTCAGAAAAAAAATGGTTATCTAATTTCAAGTCTGTATAAAGTACAACAGCTCCACTATGCTATAAAACATGATCAGAAATTGTATTGTTCAATCTCTTTCAGACTTTTTTAAGTGCGTAATGACTTATGGCCCCCCGCCAACTCCTTCGGTGTAATATTTACAACCATATCAATAATGTCCCAGGGAACTCAGACCTCAGGAAATACATGATCTTCTTTAATTATATTCAATACACCCAACCCAAGTGTTACCTATGTCATTACCCCAACAGTGTATGACAAGCCTTGCTGGTTGATCAGTTTCAAATTTCCCAAGTGACAAATTTTACTTTTGATGTCCGAAATGACCATACATGTACCTCCTTTAAACTGCCACCACACTGTTAATCCAATGCGAGACAGCCCAAGGTGTACCCCTCCTGGGCAAACCCGACTGTGAACAAAGTCATATTTAATGATTGATGTCAGACAAGAATCCAGACCTTCCCTCAGGTACCTACAAATCTTAAAATGCGTACTAACACTTTACAATTATTTTTGGGGTTGGAATTATGATGTATCTTTTGTAAACACTGGATTTCCACCTACCACATTCCATAATATCTTCAGTAGACATACCACATAGGGAGGTCGATGTAGTTACCCCAATTCTGAATGAATGGGACTTGTAAAGAAAATTAATGTTACAGCCAAAGCTAGTGCATGCTTTGGTGAGGACACTACTTTAGCAGCACTTCCCTGAAGTGATACTTGTGCAACAGTTACAACCCTGTAAGCCATGTCCCTACTACTACTGACAGTAATTTTTCCAACACGAAAACAATCCATAGAAAGCCAATGAACAGGCACAACTAAACAAAGCTAACCTCATATTGGGAACTGCATATTTTATATTTTTGTCAAGACTGATATAATGCTTGCTAACAGATCAACAGTAATAGGTAATCTGGCATGTCTTATCCCAACACTAAATCCACATTACTATTCCAAGACTTTTCCCTAAAAATAACAGCATTTGCCATTGAATTGACTTAACAATTGCAACCACATCTCTAGGTCAGCTCTAATATACCAAAAGCTAGAGTATTTATTCAACTTTTTTTTTTTTTTTTTTTTATGTCATGTTAGGCATACAAAAACCTTACTACCGAGTAAGAATATTTCAAGAATTAGTACGAAATGACATTATCCCTGCTACAGACTGTAAATCCTGTAATCTAACCTGTACCCCCTACCTAAAACTTCCCAAATCTCTGTCCTTAATACCACAACTTTTTCCTGTGGGACCCTAATTGCCATGTCCACTGTGTCAATTTCAAGACCTAAGGATATCAGTTGTAGTTGGACCCTCAGATATCTACTCAGCGATGGGTATACCAATGTCTCGACATGTTTCAAGCCTAGGAGGCTAGCACATGTATCCTTTTTGTCCTTCCCAGCAAATATGAAGTCATCTATATAATGATCTAAACTTTGTTCACCAGACTTCTCTCCGACAATCCACTCAATAAAAGATGAAAACTTTTCAATAAACTACCCCACACTGAGCAACCCATAGGTAAACATTTGTCCAAGTATTTGTCTTGAAACTTAAAACCTAACAATGGAAAATCAGCTGGATGGTCTCTATCTTCCCCAATAATGCACCTTTGCCCAACTCAGCTATCATCTCAACAACTTTATCCAATGATGAGTATTGGGCTGAAACCATATCAGGGTCAATATTGCTATCCATGCTATCCCCTAATTGCAATGAGAGATGTGTTATTAGGCACGACTTTCCATCCTGTTTGAGAACTATTCCACTATGCGATGGGTTTGTTATCAAAGTAACCTGCCACCCTACCTAATTCTACTTCCTGCATAATTTTTTTTTTTTTTCCCCCTTGGGGCAAAAATAATGAAGTTTAGAAACACTCTTAAACCCTTGGAGAAGAAGCCTCCCTACAGACATGTTTGTATATTTAGTAACCCAGTGCTGAACATTTTTAAAGCCATAACTGTTTGTGTTCCTTATCTTGCTTGTTTTGTTCTGGGACCGTAGACTGAGTGTATGAAGTTTGGTTTTGACTGAAAGGAATTGGAATTTCTATTGTTTGCCTTAAAGCAATAGAGAGTGGCATACCCTCCATTACACCGAATACATTTATGAGTAAGTACAATGTGACCGAGCACAACTGCCCTTGTAATTGAAATCAAAGCATTTTTGTGAGTTATGATTCAGTGTCTGTGACAACGCCTGCTTCTGTGGCTGCATATATATCAAGTACATTACATTGTCAATAATGTCCCATGTTCCTGTGTTTTTTTGTTTTTGTTTTTGTTTGTTTTTGTTTGTGTTTGTTTGTTTGTTTTTTGTTTTTGTTTTTTGTTTTTGTTTTTGCAACTTTCTAAGCCAGTACTGCTCATCATACTTCAACCATCCAGTACCACCACATCATTGTGCCCCAAGGCAAACAATCTGCATATATTTCAATAGCCCATGCAGTTGCCCTGAATGAACAGAGGTGTAGATACTTATATATATTATAAATGCATCCATCCATTTACTTATATCAGATATTTTGTGGGTTCACTACTTACTTCCCATCAATCAAAGAAATTTTGTGGGTATTTTCATATACCCCCATGGAGTGTGACAACAAGTGGGCAAGCTCAATATATTCCACATTGATTATTTTTTGCTTAACATTAGCTGCTACATGCAAGCCTAAATTGAACAGGGGTGTAGATACTTATATATTATAAATGCATCAGTCCATTTACTTATATCAGATATTTTAGGGGTTTGTGTTTTGGGCTTCACTACTATAACTCCCCATCAATCAAAGAAATTTTGTGGGTACCGTCAGATATCCCCATGGAGTGTGACAACATATGGGCAAGCTCAATATATTCACCATTGATATTTTGTTTGTTTGTTTAACATTAGCTGCTACATGCAAGCCTAAATTATCATTTACACTTGTCATATATGTGTTAGTATTGTCATACCCATTGTATATGTACTCGGGTTCCCTTGATGTCTGTTAATTGCCAGCTGTGATCTGTTCCTGTTGAACCGACTGTGGCCTCACATTCTCAGCTGACACCAACGGTTGCTCTACTGTAGCCTCCTCCGGTTGACTAACAGCTGGCTCCATGGTACCCCCTGTCTTACATTTTCTGCTCCAATACATGATCACTGTTTTGATATATTATAGCAGATGAATAGAGTATACGGGTAATTTCATATATTATTAAAGTATCAACTTTTATGAATTGCTTCCAAGTTCCATAATCAATATACATTAACATACTTTGACCCAATTTCAATAAAAGACAACTCGACCCTATATACGTGACGCCATCGGCCAAGTCCGACAAAGACCCAATTTGAATAAAAGACAACTCGACCCAACGTGGTGCGATTGGGACGAGTCGACCATTGGCGTTTGATTTAAACATAAGCACGGTGCGACAAAATATGCTACAATTGGACTGAATCTCAAAATTGTTGCGCCAGATATTTCATTCCGATGGCTTGAAGATTTGTTTGACTATCATCAGCGGTCTCAAATATATCATATACGAGATATGAAGAAATATGGCCGACCACGCCATTTCATATATTGAACAACGATCCGGTGCCATCAACCGGTACACATTATTAATATAAGCAATTTTTACACTGACAATATATCATCAAATATCATTGAAATGTATTACATCTGAATATTGAAGAAATAAAGTATTTAAGCAAGTAAATTTTTGATAAACTTAGCCTGATAACTCTCTGGCTGATCTTCACAAAGTTTTCTTCCTTTAACAAGGGAGATAACTCGATTATCACTTTCGCCAAATAGGCGTCAGGTTGCACAACACCAATAATTCATGTGCCCTCTGATAACGGCACTATATGGTTTATTGCCATAAGTGCTATTATTACCTACACGATGACCGACCTTACAGACTGGTTACGTCGGTGTTATTATGTACACGATGGCCGACCTTACAGACTGGTTACGTCAGTGTTATTACGTACATAATGGCCGACCTTACAGACTGGTTACGTCAGTCTTTTTTTCCGTACACGATGGCCGACCTTACAGACTGGTTATGTCAGTGTTATTACGTACACGATGGCCGACCTTACAGACTGGTTACGTCAGTGTTATTACGTACACGATGACCGAACTTACATACTGGTTACATCAGTGTTATTAAATACACGATGACTGACCTTACAGACTGGTTACGTCAGTGTTATTAAATACAAGATGACTGACCTTACAGACTGGTTACGTCAGTGTTATTACGTACACGATGACCGACCTTACAGACTGGTTACGTCAGTGTTATTACGTACACGATGGCCGACCTTACATACTGGTTACGTCAGTGTTATTACGTACACGATGGCCGACCTTACAGATTGGTTACGTCAGTATTATTACATTGTATGTACACGATGACCGAACTTACATACTGGTTACGTCAGTCTTTTTTTCCGTACACGATGGCCGACCTTACAGACTGGTTATGTCAGTGTATTACGTACACGATGGCCGACCTTACAGACTGGTTACGTCAGTGTTATTACGTACACGATGGCCGACCTTACATACTGGTTACGTCAGTGTTATTACGTACACGATGGCCGACCTTACAGATTGGTTACGTCAGTATCATTACATTGTATGTACACGATGACCGACCTTACAGACTGGTTACGTCAGTGTTATTACGTACACGATGACCGACCTTACAGACTGGTTACGTCAGTGTTATTACGTACACGATGGCCGACCTTACAGACTGGTTACGTCAGTGTTATTACGTACACGATGGCCGACCTTACAGACTGGTTACGTCAGTGTTATTACGTACACGATGGCCGACCTTACAGACTGGTTACGTCAGTGTTATTACGTACACGATGGCCGACCTTACAGATTGGTTACGTCAGTGTTATTACGTACACGATGGACGACCTTACAGATTGGTTACGTCAGTGTTATTACGTACACGATGGCCGACCTTACAGACTGGTTACGTCAGTGTTATTACGTACACGATGGCCGACCTTACAGACTGGTTACGTCAGTGTTATTACGTACACGATGGCCGACCTTACAGATTGGTTACGTCAGTAATATTACGTACACGATGGCCGACCTTACAGACTGGTTACGTCAGTGTTATTACGTACACGATGGCCGACCTTACAGACTGGTTACGTCAGTGTTATTACGTACACGATGGACGACCTTACAGACTGGTTACGTCAGTGTTATTACGTACACGATGGACGACCTTACAGACTGGTTACGTCAGTGTTATTACGTACACGATGGACGACCTTACAGACTGGTTACGTCAGTAATATTACGTACACGATGACCGACCTTACAGATTGGTTACGTCAGTATCATTACATTGTATGTACACGATGACCGACCTTACAGACTGGTTATGTCAGTGTTATTTCCGTACACGATGACCGACCCTACCGATTGGTTACGTCAGTGTTATTGCGTAAACGATGGCCGACCTTACAGACTGGTTACGTCAGTGTTATTACGTACACGATGACCGACCTTACAGACTGGTTACGTCAGTGTTATTACGTACACGATGACCGACCTTACAGACTGGTTACGTCAGTGTTATTACGTACACGATGGCCGACCTTACAGACTGGTTACGTCAGTAATATTACGTACACGATGACCGACCTTACAGACTGGTTACGTCAGTGTTATTACGTACACGATGGCCGACCTTACAGACTGGTTACATCAGTGTTATTAAATACACGATGGCCGACCTTACAGACTGGTTACGTCAGTGTTATTACGTACACGATGGCCGACCTTACAGACTGGTTACGTCAGTAATATTACGTACACGATGGCCGACCTTACAGACTGGTTACGTCAGTGTTATTACGTACACGATGGCCGACCTTACAGACTGGTTACATCAGTGTTATTAAATACACGATGGCCGACCTTACAGACTGGTTACGTCAGTGTTATTACGTACACGATGACCGACCTTACAGATTGGTTACGTCAGTGTTATTACGTACACGATGACCGACCTTACAGACTGGTTACGTCAGTGTTATTACGTACACGATGACCGACCTTACAGACTGGTTACGTCAGTGTTATTACGTACACGATGACCGACCTTACAGATTGGTTACGTCAGTAACATTACGTACACGATGACCGACCTTACAGACTGGTTACGTCAGTGTTATTACGTACACGATGGCCGATCTTACAGACTGGTTACGTCAGTGTAATTACCTACATGATGGCGGACCTTACAGACTGGTTACGTCAGTGTTATTACGTTAAAGATGACCGACCTTATAGACTGGTTACGTCAGTGTTATTTCCGTACACGATGGCCGACCTTACAGACTGGTTACGTCAGTGAAATTACCTACATGATGGCGGACCTTACAGACTGGTTACGTCAGTGTAATTACCTACACGATGACCGACCTTACAGACTGGTTACGTCAGTGTTATTACGTACATGATGACCGACCTTACAGACTGGTTACGTCAGTGTTATTACGTACACGATGGCCGACTTAAAAACATCGTTTACATTATCAATGAAGTGAGATCACAGACTATCAACAGACGGATCGAAACTATCACTAATGGAGTGAGATCACAGAATATTAACAGACGGACAAAAACTATTACCAATGGAATGAAATCACAGAATATTAACAGACAGACAGAAACTATTACTAATGGAGTGAGATCACAGAATATTAACAGAAACACAGAAACTATTACTAATGTAATGAGATCACAGAATATTAACAGATAGACAGAAAGAAACTATTACTAATATAATGGAATGAGGTCACAGAATATTAACAGAGGGACAGAAACTATTACTAATGGAGTGAGATCACAAACTATTAACAGACAGACAGAAAATATTACTAATTGAATGAGATCACAGAATATTAACAGACAGAAACTATTACTAATGTAATGAGATCACAGAATATTAACAGACAAATAGAAACTATTACTAATGGAGTGAAATCACAGAATATTAACAGACAGACAGAAAATATTGCTAATGGAATTAGATCACAGAATATCAACAGACAGGCAGAAACTATTGCTAATGGAGTGAGATCACAGAATATTAACAGACAGAAACTATTACCAAAGGAATGAGATCACAGAATATTAACAAACAAAAACTATTACTAATGGAGTGAGATCACAGAAACTACAACTAATGGATTGAGATCGGAGAATATTAACAGACAGGCAGAAACTATTACTAATGGAGTGAGATCACAGAATATTAACAGACAGAAACTATTACCAAAGGAACGAGATCACAGAATATTAACAGACATACAGAAACTATTACTAATGGAGTGAGATCACAGAAACTATTACTAATGGATTGAGATCGGAGAATATTAACAGACAGGCAGAAACTATTACTAATGGAGTGAGATCACAGAATATTAACAGACAGAAACTATTACTAATGGAATGAGATCACAGAATATTAACAGACAGACAGAAACTATTACTTATGGAGTGAGATCAGAGAATATTAACACAGACGGACAAAAACTATTACCAATGGAGTGAGATCACAGAATATTAACAGACAGACAGAAATTATTACTAATGGAATGAGATCACAGAATATTAGCAGACAGACAGAAACTATTGCTAATGGAATGAGATCACAGAATATTAACAGACAGACAGAAACTATTGCTAATGGAATGAGACCACAGAATATAAACAGACAAACAGAAAGTATTACTAATGGAATGAGATCACAGAATATTAGCAGACAGACAGAAACTATTACTAATGGAATGAGATCACAGAATATTAACAGACAGACAGAAACTATTACTAATGGAATGAGATCACAGAATATTAACAGACAGACATAAAGTATTACTAATGGAATGAGATCACAGAATATTAACAGACAAACAGAAAGTATTACTAAAGAAGTGAAATCACAGAATATATAACAGACAGACAGAAACTATTACTAATGGAATGAGATCACAGAATATTAACAGACAGAAACTATTACTAATGGAATGAGATCACACAATATTAACAGACAGAAACTATTACTAATGGAATGAGATCACAGCATATTAACAGACAGAAACTATTACTAATGGAATGAGATCACACAATATTAACAGACAGAAACTATTACTAATGGAATGAGATCACACAATATTAACAGACAGAAACTATTACTAATGGAATGAGATCACAGCATATTAACAGACAGAAACTATTACCAATGGAGTGAGATCACAGAATATTAACAGACAGACAGAAACTATTACTAATGGAATGAGACCACAAAATATTAACAGACAGACAGAAAGTATTGCTAATGGAGTGAAATCACAGAATATTAACAGACAGACAGAAACTATTACTAATGGAATGAGACCACAAAATATTAACAGACAGACATAAAGTATTACTAAAAGTATTACTAATGGAGTGAAATCACAGAATATTAACAGACAGAAACTATTACTAATGGAATGAAATCACAGAATATTAACAGACAGAGAGACAGACAGAAACTATTACTAATGGAATGAGACCTCAAAATATTAACAGACAGACAGAAACTATTACTAATGGAAAGAGATCACAGAATATTAACAGACAGACAGAAACTATTACTAATGGAAAGAGATCACAGAATATTAACAGACAGACAGAAATTATTACTAATGGAAAGAGATCACAGAATATTAACAGACAGACAGAAACTATTACCAATGGAGTAAGATCAGAGAATTAACAGACAGAAACTATTACTAATGGAAAGAGATCAGAGAATATTAACAGACAGACAGAAACTATTACTAATGGAGTGAGATCACAGATTGATAAACAACTTGAAACCCTTGAATATAATATATAGATTTATCTAACTTGGCAATGGGGACTTACATCTTAACTAAAAACAAAAGAAAACTAAAACTTATAATGCAAAATACATGGGCAATTAAAAAAATAGTTTTTACAGATTACCTATGTAACCTGTATTACAAAAGTATTTGGAAAACATAAACACATATACTTTTTTTTTTTAATTTTTTTTTTAGGTAAGAAACATATTTATTGTAAAAATGTATATTGATGTGATTGTGATAGGCGGAGGTACATCCTTGTTCAATATTCTTAAGACAGTAATCCTTTCTTTATGGATGTTTGATTGAATATACAGTAGTGATAAGACCGTTATGTTAATTGAATATTATCAAATACATATATCAAATATAATTATAGACAGGCAAACAGAATCAGGCAATTTCTCTAGGTACTCTAGAAAAGTAGTTATACATCGATAAATACAATGTCCAAATAACACACAATTAGATATAAACAAATTAGATATAAACAATAGGATATAAACGAATTAATTTAAACAATAGGATATAAACAAATTAATTTAAACAATAGGATATAAACAAATTAATTTGAACAATAGGATATAAACAATTATTTATGAATGATTCGTTATAAATACCAAGATACAAACAATTAGATTTAAATAGAGTATATTCCCATAGACCCTTTCTGTCAAAACATGACTGACCGGATATATGAGTTTAAATTAATGTGATGAAATCAAATATGCAAATGGGATCAGACACAAGTTAAAAAAAAAAAATTGTAATCCGTCTTCTCTCGGAGACAGACATGCACAGCACGTAACAACCAGATATGAAGATGGTTGCTAACAAGCAGCATATTCCACGAGCGGCTTGACATGAGGTAGGACACATCACCTGGATTACAATTTACAATATTGTACCTGGCAGGTGTCGCTGACTTTATATTTTGACCTCGTTTTATCGACTTTGAGTTAGAACATTCAGGACTTAAACGCCACAAATAATCACGTTTTATCTAACATGAACTATAAAAACAAACCATTAGGGATATCCACCGGACACATTTCTACATATATATAAGCATTTGTCAATCTCAGCAGACATAACCAGGATGTAGGCAAAATCTGTTTGAAGGAAAACAATGTATTACACATGACAGATTTGTTGGTTTTTTGTCCCATCATGAAGATATTGTAAATATAAAGTTTCAAATCTAATAAAGAAAATAAGCGATATAAATGATTAATTACTATCACGATAACTTATTGATCATGGAAACATCTGACATAAAGATGCGACTTCGTGATGAAAAATAGTTCATGTATTTTATACAAATTTGATATAAAAGTGTAATATCATAGAATGTCTCGTGCGTTATGGTGCTTTGTTAACATCATCCTTAGAGGTATGATGTGGTATGATACAAATGTATTAGGAGAAATTGAACTTCCACATAAAGGAGTCGTGATGATTTTAGGTTTGTCAGGTTATTGACTTTAGTTTAATACTAACGGTGTAACAAAATCTATCAGCATTCCTGGTCGTTGACGTATAAGAATTCAACAGATAGTATACACAATGTATATCTATATACCGAATACAAGGTAAAAAAAACCCACCAAGCTGCTTACATAACAAAGCAATATTAAGACATATATGCAATGCATAATATAAACACATATACTTACAACTTGGGGGTATTGATGAAACTAATGATTGACGTGGGTGGTTTTTTTTTTTTATTGCTTTATCTTAACATGATGTACTGTAGTTATACTGAAGAGGGGGTTTCTAAAGGCATTTCTATAAAATGATGTACTGTCATTGACTTGAGGAGAGGGTTTGTATGGGCTTGGCGACACAAAACACGTAACCAACTACTACATCAAGTGATATACCGGGTATGTCTACTGATAGGACACACAAGTGATATACCGGGTATGTCTACTGATAGGACACACATGTGTTATACCGGGTATGTCTACTGATAGGACACACATGTGATACATTTTGTATACCGGATATGTCTACTGATAGGATACACAAGTGATATACCGTGTATGTCTACTGATAGGTCACACAAGTGTTATACCGGGTATGTCTACTGATAGGACACACAAGTGATATACCGGGTATGTCTACTGATAGGATACACAAGTGATATACCGGGTATGTCTACTGATAGGATACACAAGTGATATACCGGGTATGTCTACTGATAGGACACACAAGTGATATACCGTGTATGTCTACTGATAGGACACACAAGTGATATACCGGGTATGTCTACTGATAGGACACACAAGTGATATACCGGGTATGTCTATTGATAGGACACACAAATGATATACCGGGTATGTCTACTGATAGGATACACAAGTGATATACCGGGTATGTCTACTGATAGGACACACATGTGATATACCGGGTATGTCTACTGATAGGACACACATGTGATATACCGGGTATGTCTACTGATAGGACACACAAGTGATATACCGGGTATGTCTACTGATAGGATACACAAGTGATATACCGGGTATGTCTACTGATAGGACACACATGTGATATACCGGGTATGTCTACTGATAGGACACACAAGTGATATACCGGGTATGTCTACTGATAGGACACACAAGTGTAATACCGGGTATGTCTACTGATAGGACACATAAGTGTAATACCGGGTATGTCTACTGATAGGACACACATGTGATATACCGGGTATGTCTACTGATAGGACACACATGTGATATACCGGGTATGTCTACTGATAGGACACACAAGTGATATACCGGGTATGTCTACTGATAGGACACACATGTGATATACCGGGTATGTCTACTGATAGGACACACATGTGATATACCGGGTATGTCTACTGATAGAACACACAAGTGATATACCGGGTATGTCTACTGATAGGACACACAAGTAATATACCGGGTATGTCTACTGATGGGACACACAAGTGATATACCGGGTATGTCTACTGATGGGACACACACGTGTTATACCGGGTATGTCTACTGATAGGACACACACGTGTTATACAGGGTATGTCTACTGATAGGACACACACGTGTTATACCGGGTATGTCTACTGACAGGACACACACGTGTTATACCGGGTATGTCTACTGATGGGACAGACAAGTGATATACCGGGTATGTCTACTGATAGGACACACAAGTGTAATACCGGGTATGTCTACTGATAGGACACACACGTGACATACCGGGTATGTCTACAGATAGGACACACACGTGACATACCGGGTATGTCTACTGATAGTACACACATGTGATATACCGTGTATGTCTACTGATAGGACACACAAGTGATATACCGGGTATGTCTACTGATAGGACCCACAAATGATATACCGGGTATGTCTACTGATAGGACACACACTTGTTATACCGGGTATGTCTACTGATAGGACACACATGTGATATACCGGGTATGTCTACTGATAGGACACACAAGTGATATACCGGGTATGTCTACTGATAGGACACACAAGTGATATACCGGGTATGTCTACTGATAGGACACACAAGTGTTATACCGGGTATGTCTACTGATAGGACACACATGTGATATACCGGGTATGTCTACTGATAGGACACACAAGTGATATACCGGGTATGTCTACTGATAGGACACACACGTGATATACCGGGTATGTCTACTGATAGGACACACATGTGATATACCGGGTATGTCTACTGATAGGACACACAAGTGATATACCGGGTATGTCTACTGATAGGACACACAAGTGATATACCGGGTATGTCTACTGATGGGACACACAAGTGATATACCGGGTATGTCTACTGATAGGACACACAAGTGATATACCGGGTATGTCTACTGATAGGACACACACGTGTTATACCGGGTATGTCTACTGATAGGACACACATGTGATATACCGGGTATGTCTACTGATAGAACACACAAGTGATATACCGGGTATGTCTACTGATAGGACACACAAGTGATATACCGGGTATGTCTACTGATAGGACACACAAATGATATACCGGGTATGTCTACTGATAGGACACACAAGTGTTATACCGGGTATGTCTACTGATAGGACACATATGTGATATACCGGGTATGTCTACTGATAGGATACACAAGTGTTATACCGGGTATGTCTACTGATAGGACACACACGTGTTATACCGGGTATGTCTACTGATAGGACACACATGTGTTATACCGGGTATGTCTACTGATAGGACACACAAGTGATATACCGGGTATGTCTACTGATAGGACACACAAGTGTTATACCGAGTATGTCTATTGATAGGAAACACAAATGATATACCGGGTATGTCTACTGATAGGACACACAAGTGATATACCGGGTATGTCTACTGATAGGACACACACGTGTTATACCGGGTATGTCTACTGATAGGACACACAAGTGATATACCGGGTATGTCTACTGATAGGACACACAAGTGATATACCGGGTATGTCTACTGATAGGACACACACGTGTAATACCGGGTATGTCTACTGATAGGACACACATGTGATATACCGGGTATGTCTACTGATAGGACACACACGTGTTATACCGGGTATGTCTACTGATGGGACAGACAAGTGATATACCGGGTATGTCTACTGATAGGACACACAAGTGTAATACCGGGTATGTCTACTGATAGGACCCACACGTGATATACCGGGTATGTCTACTGATAGGACACACACTTGTTATACCGGGTATGTCTACTGATAGGACACACATGTGATATACCAGGGTATGTCTACTGATAGGACACACAAGTGATATACCGGGTATGTCTACTGATAGGACACACAAGTGATATACCGGGTATGTCTACTGATAGGACACACAAGTGTTATACCGGGTATGTCTACTGATAGGACACACAAGTGATATACCGGGTATGTCTACTGATAGGACACACATGTGATATACCGGGTATGTCTACTGATAGGACACACATGTGATATACCGGGTATGTCTACTGATAGGACACACAAGTGTTATACCGGGTATGTCTACTGATAGGACACACAAGTGATATACCGGGTATGTCTACTGATAGGACACACATGTGATATACCGGGTATGTCTACTGATAGGACACACAAGTGATATACCGGGTATGTCTACTGATAGGACACACACGTGTTATACCGGGTATGTCTACTGATAGGGCACACAAGTGTTATACCGGGTATGTCTACTGATGGGACAGACAAGTGATATACCGGGTATGTCTACTGATAGGACACACATGTGATATACCGGGTATGTCTACTGATAGGACACACACGTGTTATACCGGGTATGTCTACTGATAGGACACACATGTGATATACCGGGTATGTCTACTGATAGGACACACAAGTGATATACCGGGTATGTCTACTGATAGGACACACAAGTGTAATACCGGGTATGTCTACTGATAGGACACACAAGTGTTATACCGGGTATGTCTACTGATAGGACACACAAGTGATATACCGGGTATGTCTACTGATAGGACACACACTGTGATATACCGGGTATGTCTACTGATAGGACACACAATTGTTATACCGGGTATGTCTACTGATAGGACACACATGTGATATACCGGGTATGTCTACTGATAGGACACACAAGTGATATACCGGGTATGTCTACTGATAGGACACACAAGTGTTATACCGGGTATGTCTACTGATAGGACACACACGTGATATACCGGGTATGTCTACTGATAGGACACACAAGTGATATACCGGGTATGTCTACTGATAGGACACACATGTGATATACCGGGTATGTCTACTGATAGGACACACAAGTGATATACCGGGTATGTCTACTGATAGGACACATATGTGATATACCGGGTATGTCTACTGATAGGACACACATGTGATATACCGGGTATGTCTACTGATAGGACACACAAGTGATATACCGGGTATGTCTACTGATAGGACACACAAGTGATATACCGGGTATGTCTACTGATAGGACACACAAGTGATATACCGGGTATGTCTACTGATAGGACACACATGTGATATACCGGGTATGTCTACTGATAGGGACACACAAGTGTTATACCGGGTATGTCTACTGATAGGACACACATGTGATATACCGGGTATGTCTACTGATAGGACACACAAGTGATATACCGGGTATGTCTACTGATAGGACACACAAGTGTTATACCGGGTATGTCTACTGATAGGACACACAAGTGTTATACCGGGTATGTCTACTGATAGGACACACAAGTGATATACCGGGTATGTCTACTGATAGGACACACAAGTGATATACCGGGTATGTCTACTGATAGGACACAACAAGTGTATACCGGGTATGTCTACTGATAGGACACACAATGTGATATACCGGGTATGTCTACTGATAGGACACACATGTGATATACCGGGTATGTCTACTGATAGGACACACAAGTGATATACCGGGTATGTCTACTGATAGGACACACATGTGATATACCGGGTATGTATACTGATAGGACACACAGTGATATACCGGGTATGTCTACTGATAGGACACCACAGTGTATACCGGGTATGTCTACTGATAGGACACACAAGTGATATACCGGGTATGTCTACTGATAGGACACACAAGTGATATACCGGGTATGTCTACTGATAGGACACACACTTGTTATACCGGGTATGTCTACTGATAGGGACACACAAGTGTTATACCGGGTATGTCTACGGATAGGGACACACAAGTGATATACCGGGTATGTCTACTGATAGGACACACACGTGTAATACCGGGTATGTCTACTGATAGGACACACATGTGATATACCGGGTATGTCTACTGATAGGACACACACGTGTTATACCGGGTATGTCTACTGATAGGACACACATGTGATATACCGGGTATGTCTACTGATAGGACACACATGTGATATACCGGGTATGTCTACTGATAGGACACACAAGTGATATACCGGGTATGTCTACTGATAGGACACACAAGTGTATATACCGGGTATGTCTACTGATAGGACACACAAGTGATTATACCGGGTATGTCTACTGATAGGACACACAAGTGATATACCGGGTATGTCTACTGATAGGACACACATGTGATATACCGGGTATGTCTACTGATAGGACACACAAGTGATTATACCGGGTATGTCTACTGATAGGACACACAGTGATATACCGGGTATGTCTACTGATAGGACACACAAGTGATATACCGGGTATCTACTGATAGGACACACAAGTGTTATACCGGGTATGTCTACTGATAGGACACACAAGTGTTATACCGGGTATGTCTACTGATAGGACACACAAGTGATATACCGGGTATGTCTACTGATAGGACACACATGTGATATACCGGGTATGTCTACTGATAGGACACACAAGTGTTATACCGGGTATGTCTACTGATAGGACACACAAGTGTAATACCGGGTATGTCTACTGATAGGACACACAAGTGATATACCGGGTATGTCTACTGATAGGACACACACGTGTAATACCAGGTATGTCTACTGATAGGACACACAAGTGTTATACCGGGTATGTCTACTGATAGGACAAACAAGTGTAATACCGGGTATGTCTACTGATAGGACACACAAGTGATATACCGGGTATGTCCACTGATAGGACACACACTTGTTATACCGGGTATGTCTACTGATAGGATACACATGTGTTATACCGGGTATGTCTACTGATAGGACACACATGTGATATACCGGGTATGTCTACTGATAGGACACACAAGTGATATACCGGGTATGTCTACTGATAGGACACACAAGTGTAATACCGGGTATGTCTACTGATAGGACACACACGTGTTATACAGGGTATGTCTACTGATAGGACACACAAGTGATATACCGGGTATGTCTACTGATAGGACACACATGTGATATACCGGGTATGTCTACTGATAGGATACACAAGTGTTATACCGGGTATGTCTACTGATAGGACACACATGTGATATACCGGGTATTTCTACTGATAGGACACACAAGTGATATACCGGGTATCTCTACTGATAGGACACACAAGTGTTATACCGGGTATGTCTACTGATAGGACACACAAGTGTTATACCGGGTATGTCTACTGATAGGACACACAAGTGATATACCGGGTATGTCTACTGATAGGACACACATGTGATATACCGGGTATGTCTACTGATAGGACACACAAGTGTTATACCGGGTATGTCTACTGATAGGACACAACAAGTGTAATACCGGGTATGTCTACTGATAGGACACACAAGTGATATACCGGGTATGTCTACTGATGGGACACACACGTGATATACCGGGTATGTCTACTGATAGGACACACAAGTGTTATACCGGGTATGTCTACTGATAGGACACACAAGTGATATACCGGGTATGTCTACTGATAGGACACACATGTGATATACCGGGTATGTCTACTGATAGGACACACACGTGTTATACCGGGTATGTCTACTGATAGGACACACATGTGATATACCGGGTATGTCTACTGATAGGACACACAAGTGTAATACCGGGTATGTCTACTGATAGGACACACATGTGATATACCGGGTATGTCTACTGATAGGACACACAAGTGTTATACCGGGTATGTCTACTGATGGGACAGACAAGTGATATACCGGGTATGTCTACTGATAGGACACACAAGTGTAATACCGGGTATGTCTACTGATAGGACCCACACGTGACATACCGGGTATGTCTACTGATAGGACACACACTTGTTATACCGGGTATGTCTACTGATAGGACACATATGTGATATACCGGGTATATCTACTGATAGGACACACAAGTGATATACCGGGTATGTCTACTGATAG
Source organism: Pecten maximus (assembly GCF_902652985.1). Lineage (NCBI taxonomy): Eukaryota > Metazoa > Mollusca > Bivalvia > Pectinida > Pectinidae > Pecten > Pecten maximus. The sequence goes on along the minus strand of NC_047015.1, from coordinate 4,290,520 downwards.
GACACACAAGTGATATACCGGGTATGTCTACTGATACGACACACACGTGATATACCGGGTATGTCTACTGATAGGACACACAAGTGATATACCGGGTATGTCTACTGATAGGACACACAAGTGATATACCGGGTATGTCTACTGATAGGACACACAAGTGTTATACAAGGTATGTCTACTGATAGGACACATATGTGATATACCGGGTATGTCTACTGATGGGACACACATGTGATATACCGGGTATGTCTACTGATAGGACACACAAGTGATATACCGGGTATGTCTACTGATAGGACACACAAGTGTTATACCGGGTATGTCTACTGATAGGACACACACGTGTTATACCGGGTATGTCTACTGATAGGACACACAAGTGATATACCGGGTATGTCTACTGATAGGACACACATGTGATATACCGGGTATGTCTACTGATAGGACAAACAAGTGTAATACCGGGTATGTCTACTGATAGGACACATATGTGATATACCGGGTATATCTACTGATAGGACACACACGTGATATACCGGGTATGTCTACTGATAGGACACACAAGTGATATACCGGGTATGTCTACTGATAGGACACACAAGTGATATACCGGGTATGTCTACTGATAGGACACACAAGTGATATACCGGGTATGTCTACTGATAGGACACACAAGTGATATACCGGGTATGTCTACTGATAGGACACACATGTGATATACCGGTTATGTCTACTGATAGGACACACAAGTGATATACCGGGTATGTCTACTGATAGGACACACAAGTGATATACCGGGTATGTCTACTGATAGGACACACAAGTGATATACCGGGTATATCTACTGATAGGACACACACGTGTAATACCGGGTATGTCTACTGATAGGACACACAAGTGATATACCGGGTATGTCTACTGATAGGACACACAAGTGATATACCGGGTATGTCTACTGATACGACACACACGTGATATACCGGGTATGTCTACTGATAGGACACACACTTGTTATACCGGGTATGTCTACTGATAGGACACATATGTGATATACCGGGTATGTCTACTGATAGGACACATATGTGATATACCGGGTATATCTACTGATAGGACACACAAGTGATATACCGGGTATGTCTACTGATAGGACACACAAGTGATACCGGGTATGTCTACAAACAAACCCCCACACGTGATTTTCCCGGGGTTTATGTCATTTATAGGCCACAAAGTGAATACCGGGTTTTTAAAACTGTTTAGGCCCACACAAGTGAATAACCGGGTTGTCTAGATGGGGCACACAGTGAAAAATGGGGTAGTCTACTGATGGGGACACCCCCAAGTTTTAAATACGGGGTTTAATGCTATGATGGGGAAACAATGATAAAAAGGGGTATGTTATGATAGTACAAACATGTGATATCCCGGGGAAAAGTCTACTGATAGGACAAACAAATGATATACCGGGAAAAAGGTTACTGATAGGCCCACACAAGTGATTACCGGGTATGTCAAAATGATAGGACACACAATGATATTACCGGGTGTTAGGGCCCTAAATGTTATTTTTTTTTTTATTTTTGAAGTTTTGTTTGGGTTTTCCCTTTGTGGTAATTTTTTTTTAAAGTTTCCCGGGAAAAATTACGGTTTTTCCCGGGTTTTCCCGGTTTTAGTATAGACGAATTAGGGGGATAGCGTTATCCAAGCGAACACATGTTTTGAGTATGAAAAAGATTCTTTTCCGGGATTTATCTAGGATCGTTTACGGTAACAAAATTACGGTTGAATGATTTGAATATGATTTATGCTTGTTTAGGAATTCATGTCATCATTTTAAATGTCATTTGGAAAAAATTTTTTAATTTCCGGCCAAATAAAAAAATTGTCAGTAAACCTTTGGCAGACGCCCAAGTCCCTCGTGCATTTTTAGTCTATCACTTGTTTTTCTGCTGTATTGAAATGCTATTATGTTTTATAATTGCCCTTTTGTTTTCATTGCGTTTAACTCGTTTAAAAATGTGTAAGGGGAATAGTATCGTAATAGTATTTTTTTTTGCTATTTTGGGGTTTTTTGGGTTTTTAAATTCATTTTTGGGGCCAAAAACGCCCTTTAGTCTTGTAAAGGTCATGTTATTGTATACGGGAATAGTAAAAAGGGGGGTTTGGTCCGATTCATCTACAATCAAACTTTTCATGTTTTTTTATAAGATATAAGGCATAATGAAAACTTTTGTTGTTAATTAGTCAAAAAGTACTGTTTCTTTCTTTACATAAATCTATCAAACTTTAAAAACTTCTTTAAAGTCATACACCGGTAATGTACAGTTTTGTAGTTGAATTGATGTCAAAGATAATAAAAAAAAGGATGAAGCCAGGAAGAGGGAAAATTGACCTCATTTATTATTACGATGGGCCAAACGTTTTCGGGGCGTATTCGAGGCCTATTTTCGAACGAAATCTCCCAGATTTAAGAGGTATGATCTTCAACTTTTAATTTGTTAACGTTTGGGAAAAAGAGGCTATAGAAAAAGGGGAAACCGTAAAAAGGTTTTAACATGTAGGATTTTAAATTTTCGTTCTGGACGGGCCAAAAATTTTTTAGTGAAAAAGGGGGCATGCTTTCCCAAGGGGGAACAGCTGAAACAAAAAATAAAAGTCCCCATGTGGGTTCAGAAAGTTTATTTAAAAAAAATAGCCACTGAAGGAGGGACGAACCTTTGGTTATTGTGCGTAAAAATCCCAGTATGTGGATGATTGATTTTCGAAAAATTTTTGGGGAACTGTATGACTTTTTGGGCGGGCCCCAAAGTCTTTCCCATGACCCTGATGAGTTTTTTTTCAAAGGCCCAAGAGAAAGGTTCTGCGAAAAATTCAAAATTTGGGATTGAAAACAAATTTTTCCTCGCGGATTGCTATAAATTTGAGTAAGAAAACTTTTTTTCTGAGCCGAGAGTTGAGTTTTGGCGGCGAAAAATAGACCAAGGCATTATAAAAAAAACTGATCCAAAAAGGATGAAAGGGAATCCTTTTCCCAGTATTTGCCATTTCATACGGCCCCTCAAAAAAGTATCAAAGAAAAAAACGGGGTTGGGGTTTAAAATTTAGAGAAAAGGGAAAAACAGCTTTATCAAAAAAACATAAATTTGAGTAGCAAATTTTGCGCAAAAATCAAAGGGGAAGGGGCTGGAACTTGAACCGGAAATAGCTGTCGCTCAAGCGAGAAGCGGGTACTCGACAAGTGGGGACTAAATGAAAATCTTAATGCCCCCTTTGGACCAGGCTTTTGCGTTCGAGAAAACCCCCGTTTTAAACCTACCTAACCCGCGCCCTTGCCTGTACATTTACAGATAAAAGTGTTTGTGCAAGCCCCCTCCAGTCCTTTTGGATGCCCCTGGGACCGCATAGCCTGGGAAAGCAGAATTTGTCATCGAGAACACTCCCTGAAAAATATGTTGTTTTTTTCCCTTCCCCAAAAACCGTAGTTCAGTCGGTAGTTCAACTTTTAAAAAAAAACCCTTGGGGCAGAGGAAAAAAAAGTTTATGGAGATCCTTTTAAATATGGGCAGTTTTTAATTTCGTCAATTTCGCTCGAAGGTTTTTAATCCCAAAACTGATATGACGATGAAAGGAGAACTACCTTGAAAAACTTACTTCGGGAAACACATAAAGTGGTGTCAGGATTCAGCCATCTTTGGGGCAAAAGGGTTTAAGGGAGCCATGAGTCAGCTGGGGGATCGTATTGGGGATGAGGAAATTTATACGACCCGCTTTCCCCAAGAAGCATTAGACTGGCCCCCCCATTCGTCCTTTGGGGACCCCCAAGGCCCCTCGATGACTTCCTTTGGGTTTTTTGTTAGAAATGGATAATTTCAGTTTGGGACAAAAATCAAATGGTGTTCTTGACTCTCGGAAAAATATTAAGAAATTAATGTCAAAATACCCTTCTATCTTTCATGATAAAAGGAGGAACCCAAATTATAAGTAAAGGGCAAAAAGGAAGGGCGGTTTAAGGAAATTAGTTTAAATTTGTGGGGACAGAGGCTAAGAAAATCAACGGGCCCTACCTTTTGGAAGTATTGCCCCCTGGGGTTCAAGACCAAGACTCCGCAAAAGATGCACGCCCCCACAAGGGAGGTTTTTCCCGAGATTGGTTTCAGATTCTATACCTAAAAAGCACCCGTGAACCCCTCCCTCCTCCAGCCCCGAATTATAAGGGGTTTTTTTCTGTGACTCTACTTCCCCTTCTCTTTGGGGAAATTTTCAAAAAAAACGCCAAACCTAAAAACGAAAAAGTCAACTTCATTTAAAAAAAGGGGGTTTGGCTTTTGGGGTCTCAAGAAAAGGCCCCTTGTCGAAGAGATTTCCGTAATCGTTTTTTTTTTTTAAGGGCGGAATATGCAAAAAAAGTCATCCCCTCATCTTAACCAAAAAAGAAAAGAAAACTCGTCAGTTTTTAGTGTATCAATGGGCCAATTTTCTGGGTTTTGCTATCGCAAAAGAAGATCAAAAGGGGGGGGTGGGGTCTTTTTGCCAGGGATAGTCCCCGTTAGAATTCGGGTTGCCCGGGTAAACCTCATAAAAAGACATACGCATTTTGGGTACAGGTAGTAGCGGGTTTTGTTTTGCACCAACCTTTGAAACCCCTTGGGGGGTTAAGGGAAAAAGAACAGCCCTTAAAAACTTTAAATCCCCCGGGGGAGCCCCTTTCCCATGAAACCATTTTTCCATCAGTGGGGCCCGCAAGTAATGACATTAAATCGGAAAATTTTATTTGATCTTCCGGGGAGTGTTTTACGAAGGAAAAAAGCCCGTGGGCCCGGAAACACACCCAAAAACCCAACAGAGGGGTCAAGGTGGGAACACTTAGCAAAGGGTTCACTAGCGAGCCTAAAATGTTAGAAGGGTTTTGGGTTTGGATTGGCAGCAAAAGTAAAACCGATGCCCCACTCCCTATTGAGATCCCTTTCAGGCCCCTTTTGGGGTCACCCCATTGCCACAAGAACTAAGCTCGGAGGGTGGTCTTGGGAAAGTTCTTCGAGAAAAAGGTACATAGGGGGTCAAAGAGTTCACATTTAGGGAGTTTTGGGGGGAAGACATTTGAAAAATTGGTTAAAGATCTATGAAAATGGATTTCCCCCTGAGCGTCTTATTGGGCGATAGAAAAAAAAATCAGGGGGGACAAAAAATTTTTGGATATGGGTGAAAACCCATTTATAAGGATGGCAACTTACGGGGTTTTCCCTTGGGCCCTTTTGTAACAAGGTCCTATTTTGCCGAAAAACTCGGAAAAAGCCCAAACGGGATTTACGCCCCATTGAGAAAAGGGGTTTAAGGCAGATCCCAAGTTCAAAGAAGATTTACCACCTTCATGGAAAAACCCGTTGGAGAAAGGTCATGCGGAACCAGCCCCCCTGTGGGATTTGCAAAGGAAAGGTCTGGGACAATTTTCCCCATCATGGGGTATACCCCAAAAAAAGAACAAAATTCGAGGGTGTTTTTAATTTCTTGCGGGGATATCAAGGGGGTTTTTCCCCTTTAAAAAAATTACTCCAGGGACCTTACCTTACAAAAAATCTTTTGGGGGTGTTTAGCATTGGGGGGGGGGCCCGTGGGTCATTTTGGGGGACCTTGAAGCGTGTTTTATACAGGTGAAGTCCCAGTTAAAAAGAAAGAGACTATCTGCGATTTTTTCGGTGGGGCCCCAAAGGGAAAATGCGAAAGAGCCCAAGGGGTACAGGGATGACGGTTTAAACCCGTTTTGGAGCCTCATCAAATTTCCCCGTGTTTAACTTTTTCTTCCAAAAAACTGCAGAGGGGCAGTCCAAAAAGGTTTTTTCCCCCCCAAAAAGTTTAGGACACCCTGAAAAAAAATATGTTTTGTCGATACTGTCTGACCTCCCTTTCCTTTCAGAGAAGGAAAAGGCGATTAGTCTTTTACTGAGTGACTCAAATGTGGGAAATCCGGAGGATTCCGACTTACCAAATTGGGCGAGTAAAAGTATGTGGTTGTGGAATCTATTTCCGGGGTGGGTCGGGCCCAAAAGTCAAGTTGTGGATTTTGGATAGTAACACCCATCGAAAAAGCTCTCGGGGTTTTAATTTGGGTTAGGGAATGACTCCCTTTTATTCCAAATTCAGATGAAAGACAAACCCTTACTAAAAAGAGGTTTCTAAACGGGGGCCCGCCCAGGTACGTCCCCTTTTGGATTGGGATCCCCCTTTGTTCTTAAGGGGCCCAAATCCCCAAACTGCAAAAAACCTTTTTAGGGATGGTTTAAAGGTGGGGTGAGGGGATCACGGAAAAAAATTTGAAGGACTGGACCGAAATTTGGGTGCTTTTAAATACCGGGAACCCAAGCATGTTACCCTTGATCGGGGGGACAAAGGGAAAAACCTGGGGAAGGGGAAAATCCCGTCAAAATTCATGGTTTCGCAGATGCCCTGACATTGGGGTTGGAAAAGGTATTTTATCTTCAACTCCCTTTATGTCATGGAAGATCCATTTCTTTGTTTTGTTTCCCCGGGGGGCGAGAGTTCCCCCACTTAAGGCAGTGACTATACCCCCGGGGAAATTCACTGCCTCTTCTCTAGTGAAGTTGGGCAGGATGGTGGGAAGGGAAAAGCTGAATTACAACCCTAGATCGATTTTCCCTTTTGGGCTGACAGCAAATTCAGTTTAAGGGATTCGCAAACAAAAATTTGGCCCCTTTACACTTTTGTACTAAACCCCATTGGGTCTTATCCCGAAGTAGGGCGGAAAATTTAAGGGTATTTCCTCAACCTAAGGAAAAACCAGCTGGGTGTTGCAAACAAGAGGAAAGAGCATTTCGAAGTTGCCGGGCTCCCTGGACCGTGGGCCAATGTTCCCCCTTTGGAAAACCGAACGTGAAAAGGGGCCCCTTGTGGAAAAGGATTTAAGAAACACGGGGGAAAAGAATTTTATCCCCGAAATAAGGACACTGCGTGCGCTTCCCTAGTTGGTTTTTACACAAACAGTGGGGTCCCCCAAAAAACCTTTTCGGAAATTTACTCCAACTTTTTAAAAACTTGGAGAGCACGGGGGGGCTTTTTGAGAGCTAAAGGACAAAATTTCAGGGCTGTTGAAGGGGGCCGGGAGTAAAAAAGGACCTCAGCTTTTAGAATCTGATCCCGGGAAAAGCGACCCGGGAAAAAAAAGTTAGGGATTGTCGAAAGAGAGACAGGATAGGGCTTCTCAAAAAGGGCAGAAAAAACCTTCGACAGGTTGCCTGTCCCGTGGAATTCTGGAACGGGCTGAAGCCCCCGGTTTTATTAAGATGAGCAACGAAATACTTCGCACCGAAAGCAAAATCCCTTTACAAGGACAATGGTGTTTTATCGCGAAAAATAAGAAATTTGAAATTTTTCAAGATGGACCCCTTTTTTTTAAAGATGGTGTCATTCCCCCTAGGAAAGGGGTTTTTGAAAGAGCTGAAATTTTCCCTATGATGCAAAAAAAAACCCGTGGTGTTGCCTAGGGGAAACTGTTTTGTATCGAGACTCGTTGTGATGATTTCCCACAGATCATGTGGTCACTTAGGAAAAAAAAACGGGCCCTTTCATTCATTCGAGAAAAATATTTGGGGTTGGTTTGGGGCCTTTGCAAATCCTGGTGAAATCTATTCTTTTCCCAAAAGGGTGCCCTTTTAGGAATTTCAGAGCTCCATGGGTTGAGCAAAAAATTTGGGAAACTTAAACCCCAAGCGCTCGCAAAATTTTCACCCCCCTTTTTAGCAGAACCCGGGGGGACTTCTTTTGGACCCTTTTAAAATGAAACGGGGAAGGGGGTTTGGTAAAGCGATATGGGGGTTTTTGTTTACCTGTCTTGTGCTCGTGCCGGGGCCCTTTTTGAAGTTGCTTTCGTCGCTCGATACAGGATTCGGGAAACAACTCCATTCGAAAAATTTACGTCGCAAGGAAAACCTGTATTTATTAGAAACGGAAAAAGGGAAAACCCAAACCCTTGGGCCGGGTTTCTCACGGAAAATGAAGGAAAATATTTAAAATGGAACACAGACAAAATTTTGTGATAACATGTTGCAAAAAGTAGCATTTATTTGGGGAAATTTAAACCTCCCCCCGGTTTTCACTTCGGGGGGGGCCTGGGAAAGGGCCCCCTTTGGGCGTGAAGGAACAGGTGTTGGTTTCTCTTTATGCAGACAAATGCGAAAAAATGGGTGAAAGAAGGAAATTTTTAGAAAACTCTTTTGTGGGGGGAGAGGGCCCATTTTTAAAAAAAAGGGCGCCCGTTTAAATGAAGCCCTCGGGTAACGTAATGAACCCTAGGGTTTTTACCCCAAAAAACCAAATTTCTATTGCTTCCGCCTGGAGAGTATTTCCCCCTGGAACTTCGTCCCCCACGGATAACTATGCCAAAGGAGGTTAGACAGATACAAATCCTTTTTAGATATTTTCTGGAATAGGTGGACCAGGAATACTTTCCGCTTTTTGAAGGAAGCCAGAAAAAGGTGAAAAAAGAAAGGAAAAATCAGGGGCTTTGGGGATCCCTTTTGGGTGATCGCCCGATTGTACACCCAGGCATGGGGGGTGGGTAAAAACCCGGGAGGATTCAGGGGAAATTTGGAAAAAACAAAAATGATTATTTCGATTCGGGGGAAAGTTAAGATTTTCCCCTTTCCAAGGGGTTAACGCGTTCCCCGTTACAAAACTTGTGCCCCTTGGGTTTGGGGCCGACATTGAGTAAAAGGATACGGTTTAACGCTCGAGTGAAAGGGCAATTCCCCAACTAAAAATTTTCAGGTTTTAACTTTTTTTAATTGTGATTTTTTTGATTGCATAATGATTTAATTTATGTGTTTTTTTAGGTTATTAGGGCCCTTTTTTCGGGGGTTATAAACTCGGGTTTAAACCTCGTTTAAAGGGGCCCCTTTTGTTTTCGGCCCCAAAAGTTGTTTTATGTTGAATTTTTATTTTTTAGTTTCTTTGTGGTAATTTTGTTAAGATTCCCGGGAAAAAACGGTTTTTCCGGTTTTCCGGTTTTTGTTTAAAACGAATATATGGGAATTTGCGTTTTTCCAAAACGCAGAACATGTTTTGAGGATTTAAAGATTCGTTTTGGAACCTATCGGAGGATACGATACGGTAACTTAAATTTGTGAAAATTTGAATATGATTTATGCTTTTTTAGGAATTCTGTCATCATGTTATAATGTCATTTTTGGGGGGTTCCGGGGGCCCAAAATATAAATATTTCAGTGAACCGTGGACAGACGACAAGTCCCCCTTTGCAATTTTAGTTATCCCCTTTTATTTTCTCTTGGGTTTATTTTTTTTGTTTTTTTTTTTTTTTTGTTTTTTTTTTTTTTATTTTTTTCTTTTTTTTTTTTTATTTTTAAAATTTTTTTTGTTTATGGGTTTTTTTGTTTTTTGTATGCATGATAGATTTATAAGGCCCTTTTAATTTGGGTTGTTTTTCGGCTAAAAAATGGTTTTTTAAAGTAATTTTTTATGAAATATTATTGGGATTTTGTAATTTATTGGGTTGGTTAAAAAAAATTCAAGTTGGGCCAAAGTTAATTTTCATTTATTTATTGGAACTGAAAAAAGTTTTAGGGGGATTGGCCTCCTATTCAAAATTTAAACAAACCCATGGTTTTTAGAAGGGGGGGTCATAAAAAATGGTTAGGGGGAATTGTCTAATAAAACTGTTTCCGGGGGTTTACAAGGGGAATTATTCCGGGGAAACTTTTTGAAAACACACCTGTTTTAAGGGACATTTAGGTAAAATTTAATTGGGGTGTCAAAGATAAAACACAGGGTAACCGGGAAGATGGGGAAAAACCTTTACCTATTTATTAAAAAATTTGGGTAACCGGGATTCACGTTTGGGCCCACACCAAACCCCCTAGTTTTTAAATGATAGGGCACACAAAGGATACCGGGGATGTTACTGATAGGACAAAACCCTTAAAAATACCGGGATGTCTACTGATAGGGCACACCGGGTATACCGGGGATGTCTAAAAGATAGGACACAGTGATTTACCGGGTTATGGGCTACTGAAGGACACACCCGGGTTTTAAACCGGGGATGGGCCCCATGGACCACAAGTGGAAAACCCGGGGATGTCACTGATAGGACCCCACGTAATACCCGGGAAAGTCTAGATAGGAAAACAAGGAATACCGGGTATGTCACTGATGGACACCCGTGTTTTAACCCGGGTTTTGTCTTTTGATTTGGAAAACAACGGGGTTTATACCCGGGGATGTTCGATTGGGGCAGACAAGTGATATACCCGGGTTTTTGTCTAGATAGGACCCCACAGTAAAATAAAGGGGGAGTCACTGATAGGACACCAAGTGTATACCGGGTATTTTCTTTGATAGGACACAAAAGTGATATTCCGGGTATTTCACTAAAAAGGACACAACCCCGGGTGTCCGGGGATGTTCTGATGGAAAAACAAGTGTTATACCGGGAAAATTTTTACGATAGGGCCCCCAAGTTTATACGGGTAGTCTACGGTAGGGGCACACATGTTAAAACCGGGGATGTCATGATAGGGCACCCCGTGTTTTTACCGGGTTTTGTTACTGATAGGGCACACAGTGATTACCCCGGGGATGTCTCTTTGGGGCCACCGTGATTTTTACCGGGTTGTTACTGAAGGCACACAATGTTTTATAAACCCGGGGAGTCTCTGATAGGACAACAAGTGTTTTACCGGTTTTGTTTGCGGGTAGGGCACACAGGTTTATATAACCCGGGGAGCTACAAAAGGGGCACAAAGTGTTTTAACCCGGTTTTTTCTATGTAGGACACCACACCCTTTTTAAACCAAGGTTTCTTTAAAACAAGTGTTTTAAAAAGGGGATGTCTTTCTGATAGGCCCCACACAACCGGGGCGCCCACTTTTAAAACCCCCGGGAAAACCGGGTAGGGCTACTGTAGGAAAACAATTTTATACCGGGGAAAAGTCACTTATAGGACACACAAGTGATATACCGGGTATGTCAATGAAGGACACCAAAAAATTTTTTCTAGGGTAAGGGTTTTGAAAAGGAAAACTAAAGGGAATTTTTACTAATTTAAAAAAAGGGGAAAATAGGGATGGTTTTACTTTATTGGGGGAAACCAGTTTAAATACCGGGGTTTTCAAGCACAAAGGTACCCGCTCTTTTAATTCAAAAAGTTTACCCGGGTTTTGTCCCCTGGTTTAGGGAAAAAACGAACCTCTAAAAATTGGTTAAAAAGGGGGTTTCCCTGATTAAGGCCCTTTTTAAACCTGGAATTTCCTCCCTTGGAAAAAAATATATCCCGGGGATGGAAAGAAGGACAAACCCCCCCCTCCTGTTTGTTTTTTAATTTTTGAATATTTAAATAAAGTTTTTAAAAACAAAGGGAAATAATTGGGAAAAGTTTTTCAGTTGTTTTTTAAAAAAATTAAAACCTAAATATCAGAGGGTTGTCCTTCCCCAAAGGGATATTTTTTTTGTTTTTTAAACATTAAAAGGTTTCGTTAATTTTTTGCCCAAAAATGGAAAAATTTTGACCTAACAATTTTTATGTTTAAATATATTTTCCCTATAAGCCTTTTTGGTTTTTTTAATGGGTTTTTGCCTGGATGGGCAATTAAGTAAATGGGAAGGGGGACGGGATTTTAATTACCGTTTTTTAAAAGGGGAATAAGGGTTTTAAAAAAAATAATATATTGAGAAAAAAAAAATTTCCCGGTCCGGGAAAAAAGGGAAACCAAGGGGGGCCCCACCCGGGGGTTTTTTAAAAATTCAAAAAAAAGAAAAAAAGGGCCGGATTTGTGTTTTTTTTTGGGACAGGGGTAAAACGCTCAAAATTTTCCGAGTTTTTTAAAAGGAAAAGGGGGAGCACTCGATGACTTCTCTTTGTTTCTTGTAGAGTGTGATAATGCAGTTGGCACAGAATCAAATGGCGTTCTTGACTACTCGGACAATATTAAGAAATTAATGCTCAAACTACCCTTCTATCTGCATGATAAATGGAGGAACCAAGTATATAAGTACAAGGAAGCAAAGAGGAAGGTTCGGTTCAAGGACTTAGTGAAGTTTGTGAAGACAGAGGCTAAGAAAATCAACGACCCTACGTATGGAAGTATTGCCACTGGGACTTCAAGACCAAAGACTCCGCAAAAGATTGCACGTTCCAGCAATGCAGTTCCAGAGATTGTTACAGATTCTATACCTAAGAGCACCAGTGACACCGTACCTCCTCCAGCCCCGAATTATAAGTGTTTCTTCTGTGACTCTACTTCCCATTCTCTGGATACTTGCAAAAAGATAACTACCAAACCTATGAACGAAAGAGTCAACTTCATTAAAGAAAAGGGATTATGCTTTGGCTGTCTCAAGAAAGGCCACATGTCGAAGAGATGCCGTAATCGTTCCAAGTGCGGCATATGCAAAAAAAGTCATCCATCTATCTTACACAACGAAGAAAGCTCGTCAGTTGTTAGTGTATCGAATGCCAGTACTGGTTATGCTATCGCAAAAGAAGATCAAAAGGGGGATGTGTCTTGTGCCATGGCGATAGTCCCAGTTAGAATTCGCTTGCGTGATAAACCTCATAGTATAGAGACATACGCATTCTTGGATACAGGTAGTAGCGCTTCGTTTTGCACCGAGACAGTTATGAAACAGCTTGGAGCTAGAGGTAAGAAGACACAGCTTACACTGAGTACAATGGGTGAGCCATTTATCATGAACACATTTTCCATCAGTGGACTGCAAGTAAGTGACATTGACTCGGAAAATGCTATTGATCTTCCGCGAGTGTTCACGAAGGAGAAAATGCCCGTGTCTAAGAAGCACATCCCAACACAAGCAGAGGTGTCAAGGTGGGAACACTTAGCAAAGGTTTCACTAGCTGAGCCTAACTGTGAGATAGGTTTGATGATTGGCAGCAACGTACCAGATGCCTACTCGCCTATTGAGATACTTGCAGGCCCTAGTGGATCACCACATGCTACAAGAACTAAGCTTGGATGGGTGGTCTGGAATGTTCTTCGAGAAAGCGGTACTATACAAGTCAACAGAGTTCACATTCAGGATTCAGGAGAAGACATCGAAGACATGGTTAAGAGATCTATGAACCTCGATTTCCCTGAGCGTCTTATTGACGATAGAAAAGAAGACTCGAGGGAGGACAAACAATTTTTGGATATGGCTGAAAACTCTATTTATAAGAATGGAGAACATTACTGCGTTTCGTTGCCTTTTCGTAACAAGGTCACTATTTTGCCTGATAACTCGGTAATGGCTAAACGGAGATTACGCAGCATTGAGAACAGGTTCAAGGCAGATCCCAAGTTCAAAGAAGATTACACTGCCTTCATGGAAAAACTGTTGGTAAAAGGTCATGCGGAACCAGCACCTGTGGGATTTGACAAAGGAAAGGTCTGGTACATTCCTCATCATGGTGTATACCACAAGAAAAAGAACAAGATTCGAGTGGTGTTTGATTGCTCTGCTCGATATCAAGGTGTCTCCCTTAACGACAACTTACTCCAGGGACCTGACCTTACAAACAATCTTCTTGGTGTGTTGATGCGATTCCGGGAGGAACCAGTGGCTGTCATTGGAGACATTGAAGCGATGTTCTATCAGGTGAAGGTCCCAGTAAATGAAAGAGACTATCTGCGATTTTACTGGTGGCCCAACGGGAATACTGCGAATGAGCCAAGGAGCTACAGGATGACGGTTCACCTGTTTGGAGCCTCATCATCTCCCAGTGTTTGCAACTTTGCTCTTCAGAAAACTGCAAAGGACAGTCAAGAACGGTTTCCCCAAGAAGTTCAGGACGCACTGAAAAGAAATATGTATGTCGATGACTGTCTGACCTCCGTTGCTACAGAGAAGAAGGCGATTAGTCTTATACATGATGTGACTCAAATGTGTAAATCCGGAGGATTCCGACTTACCAAATGGACGAGTAACAGTGATGAGGTTGTGGAATCTATTCCAGAGGGTGATCGTGCCCTAGACGTCAAGTTGTGGAGTCTGGATAGTAAGCCACCTATCGAAAGAGCTCTCGGAGTTTATTGGTTCATGGAGAATGACTCCCTTGGATTCCAAATTCAGATGAAAGACAAGCCCGTTACTAGAAGAGGTATTCTATCAGTAACCAGCTCAGTGTACGATCCTTTAGGAATTGCATCCCCGTTTGTTCTTAAGGCCAAGTCAATTCTGCAAAGACTTTGTAGGGATGGTAAGGGATGGGATGAGGAGATCACAGGAAAAGATCTGAAGGACTGGACCGATTGGCTGCTTCAGCTACCTGAACTAGAGCATGTTACCATTGATCGGTGTTACAAAGGGAAAAACCTCGGCAAGGTAACCTCCTGTCAACTTCATGGTTTCGCAGATGCAAGTGACATTGGATATGGAATGGTATTCTATCTTCGACTCGTTGATGTCACCGGAAAGATCCACTGCACGTTCTTGTTCGGGAAGGCGAGAGTCGCACCACTGAAGGCAGTGACTATACCCTGGATGGAACTTACAGCAGCCTCTTCTCTAGTGAAGTTGAGCAGGATGGTGACAGAACAGCTGAATTACAATATAGATCGATTCTTCTTTTGGACTGACAGCACTTCAGTCTTAAGGTATATCGCAAACAAGAATTTGCGCTTTCACACGTTCGTAGCTAACCGCATTGCTCTTATCCACGAAGCTACGTCGGAAGATGACTGGTATTACATCAACACTAAGGAGAATCCAGCTGATGTTGCATCAAGAGGAACGAGCATTTCGAAGTTGCCTGACTCGTGGACTCGTGGACCAATGTTCCTCTGGAAATCCGAACGTGAATGGCCCGTTGTGGAAAAGGACGTTAAGATCACGGATAAAGAGAATGATCCTGAAATAAGGACGACTGCGTGCGCTACATCAGTTGTTTTAGACACAAACAGTGGTGTCGAAAATCTTTTCGACTATTACTCCAACTTTAATAAGCTTAGGAGAGCTACTGGATGGCTTATGAGAGCTATGGACAACCTGCAGGGAGCTGTTGAGAGGAGCCGGCAGATAAAACAGGACATCAGCAGTTCAGAATCTGATCCTGTGAAACGCGACCAGAAAATAAAGTTAGCATTGTCGAAAGAGAGACAGGATAGACTTCTCAAAGGACAGAAAAACCTTCGTACAGCGTGCCTGTCTGTGGATATTCTGGAACGAGCTGAAGCCGCGTTGATTAAGTATGAGCAACGAAAGTACTTCGCAGCCGAAAGCAAGATCCTTCACCAGGACAATGGTGTTCAGTCGCGAAAACTCAAGAAGACTTCGAAATTATTCAAGATGGACCCCTTTGTTAAAGATGGTGTCATTCGCGTAGGAGGTCGTCTTGAAAGAGCTGAAATTTCGTATGATGCAAAACACCCCGTGGTGTTGCCTAGGGAATCTGTCGTATCGAGACTCGTTGTGGATGATGCCCACAGATCATGTGGTCACTTAGGAAAGAACACTGTTCTTGCATTCATTCGAGAAAAATATTGGATTGTTGGTGCTCGCACTCTGGTGAAATCTATTCTTTCCAAATGTGTGACTTGTAGGAAATACAGAGCTCCATGTGTTGAGCAAAAGATGGCAAACTTACCCGCAGAGCGACTCGCAGCTGATCAGCCTCCTTTCAGCAGAACTGGGATGGACTTCTTCGGACCCTTTGAACTGAAACGTGGAAGGAGTGTGGTAAAGCGATATGGGGTATTGTTTACCTGTCTTGTGACTCGTGCGGCCCATTTAGAAGTTGCTGCGTCGCTCGATACAGATTCTTGCATCAACTCCATTCGACGATTTATCGCTCGCAGAGGAAAACCTGTATTTATTAGATCGGATAATGGAACCAACCTTGTCGGTGCTCAACGAGAAATGAAGGAAAATATTCAGAAATGGAACACAGACAAAATTCGTGATAACATGTTGCAGATTAGCATTCAGTGGGAATTCAATCCTCCCTCCGGTTCTCACTTCGGCGGAGTCTGGGAAAGACTCATTAGGTCTGTGAGACAGGTGTTGTACTCTGTTATGCATGAGCAGAATGCGAAACTGGATGACGAAGGACTTCAGACACTCTTTTGTGAGGTAGAGGCTATCTTAAATGGACGCCCGTTAACTGAAGCATCGGATAACGTAACTGACCTACGGGTTTTGACCCCAAACCATCTGCTATTGCTTCAGCCTGGAGAGTATTTCCCACCTGGAACATTCGTCGCCACGGATAACTATGCCAGAAGGAGGTGGAGACAGATACAGTACCTTTCAGATATTTTCTGGAATAGGTGGACCAAGGAATACTTACCGCTTCTGCAAGGACGCCAGAAATGGATGAAGAAACGACGTAATATGCAGACTGGAGATCTTGTGCTGATCGCTGATAGTACACCTAGGCATGCGTGGATAACCGGTAGGATTCAGGAAGTTGTGAAAGACAAACATGACATTGTGCGATTCGTGAAGGTTAAGACCCCTTCCAATGTGTTAACGCGTCCAGTGACCAAACTCGTGCTCTTGCTCGAGTCAGACATTGAGTAATGGATACGGTGAACGCTTGAGTGAAAGGACAATTCGAACTAGAATATCAGATGTACTTTTGTAATTGTAATTATTTTGTGATTAAGCATAATGATTTAATTGATGTGTTTGATGGTTATTAGGCCGTTTTTGCGAATTGATAATCTCGGTTGAAGCCTCGATTAAGGGGCCGGTATGTTACGGCCTAAATGTTAGTTTTATGTTGAATTTATTGTTTAGTTTCGTTTGTGGTAATTTTGTTAAGATTCCGGAAAATACGGTTATCCGGTTTCCGGTTTTAGTATAGACGAATATTATGGGATAGCGTTATCCAAGCGCAGCACATGTTTTGAGTATGAGAAGATTCGTTCGGACTATCGTAGGATACGATACGGTAACTAATTACTGTTGAATGATTTGAATAAGATTTATGCTTGTTTAGTAATTCATGTCATCATGTTATAATGTCATTTTGGATAATTCGGCCAATATATAAATATGTCGGTGAACCGTGGACAGACGACAAGTCCCTCGTGCATTCTAGTCTATCACTTGATTTCTGCTGTATTTGTATGCTATCATATGATTGATACATTGCTGTTTCATTGCTGTTTAACTCGCTATAAATGTGTAAGAGTAATAGTATCGTAATAGTATTGTATTTTGCTATATTTATCAGGTTCGGTTAAATTCAATCTGGGCCGAAACGTCCTAGTCTTGTCAAGTCATGTGTATTGTATACTGAATAGTAGAGGGCGAGTTGTCTCGATCTCATCTACAGATCAAACTCGTCATGTGTTATAGATGATAAGGCATAATAGTAACTGTTGCTTAGTTAATTAGTCTAATAAGTACTGTTTCTTTTCGTTACAGTCAAGCTATCTACGTAGAACTATCACTGAGTCAATACACCTGTACTATACTTGTATGTAGTTGATGTCAAAGATAATAAACACAGATGAAGCCAGGAAGATGGAATTGACCTCATTCATTATTACGATAGCCAGAACGATTTCGAGGCGTATTCGACGCCTACAGTCCTAGTCTTGTCAAGTCATGTGTATTGTATACTGAATAGTAGAGGGCGAGTTGTCTCGATCTCATCTACAGATCAAACTCGTCATGTGTTATAGATGATAAGGCATAATAGTAACTGTTGCTTAGTTAATTAGTCTAATAAGTACTGTTTCTTTTCGTTACAGTCAATCTATCTACGTAGAACTATCATTGAGTCACTACACCTGTAATGTACATGTATGTAGTTGAATTGATGTCAAAGATAATAAACACAGATGAAGCCAGGAAGATGGAATTGACCTCATTTATTATTACGATAGCCAGAACGATTTCGAGGCGTATTCGACGCCTACACCGGGTATGTCTACTGATAGGACACACATGTGTTATACCGGGTATGTCTACTGATAGGACACACGTGTGATATACCGGGTATGTCTACTGATAGGACACACAAGTGTTATACCGGGTATGTCTACTGATAGGACACACAAGTGATATACCGGGTATGTCTACTGATAGGACACACACGTGTTATACCGGGTATGTCTACTGATAGGACACACACGTGTTATACCGGGTATGTCTACTGATAGGACACACAAGTGTTATACCGGGTATGTCTACTGATAGGACACACATGTGATATACCAGGTATGTCTACTGATAGGACACACATGTGATATACCGGGTATGTCTACTGATAGGACACACTCGTGTTATACCGGGTATGTCTACTGATAGGACACACAAGTGATATACCGGGTATGTCTACTGATAGGACACACATGTGATATACCGGGTATGTCTACTGATAGGACACACACATGTGAGATACCGGGTATGTCTACTGATAGGACACACTCGTGTTATACCGGGTATGTCTACTGATAGGACACACTCGTGTTATACCGGGTATGTCTACTGATAGGACACACAAGTGATATACCGGGTATGTCTACTGATAGGACACACATGTGATATACCGGGTATGTCTACTGATAGGACACACACATGTCATATACCGGGTATGTCTACTGATAGGACACACATGTGATATACCGGGTATGTCTACTGATAGGACACACACGTGTTATACCGGGTATGTCTACTGATAGGACACACAAGTGATATACCGGGTATGTCTACTGATAGGACACACATGTGATATACCGGGTATGTCTACTGATAGGACACACTAGTGATATACCGGGTATGTCTACTGATAGGACACACACGTGATATACCGGGTATGTCTACTGATAGGACACACAAGTGATATACCGGGTATGTCTACTGATAGGACACACATGTGATATACCGGGTATGTCTACTGATAGGAAACACAAATGATATACCGGGTATGTCTACTGATAGGACACACAAGTGATATACCGGGTATGTCTACTGATAGGACACACAAGTGATATACCGGGTATGTCTACTGATAGGACACACATGTTTTATACCGGGTATGTCTACTGATAGGACACACAAGTGATATACCGGGTATGTCTACTGATAGGACACACATGTGATATACCGGGTATGTCTACTGATAGGACACACAAGTGTTATACCGGGTATGTCTACTGATAGGAAACACAAGTGATATACCGGGTATGTCTACTGATAGGACACACACGTGTTATACCGGGTATGTCTACTGATAGGACACACAAGTGTTATACCGGGTATGTCTACTGATAGGACACACATGTGATATACCAGGTATGTCTACTGATAGGACACACATGTGATATACCGGGTATGTCTACTGATAGGACACACATGTGATATACCGGGTATGTCTACTGATAGGACACATGTGATATACCGGGTATGTCTACTGATAGGACACACTCGTGTTATACCGGGTATGTCTACTGATAGGACACACAAGTGAGATACCGGGTATGTCTACTGATAGGACACACATGTGATATACCGGGTATGTCTACTGATAGGACACACACATGTGAGATACCGGGTATGTCTACTGATAGGACACATGTGATATACCGGGTATGTCTACTGATAGGACACACACGTGTTATACCGGGTATGTCTACTGATAGGACACACAAGTGATATACCGGGTATGTCTACTGATAGGACACACACGTGATATACCGGGTATGTCTACTGATAGGACACACAAGTGATATACCGGGTATGTCTACTGATAGGACACACTAGTGATATACCGGGTATGTGTACTGATAGGACACACAAGTGTTATACCGGGTATGTCTACTGATAGGACACACATGTGATATACCGGGTATGTCTACTGATAGGACACACAAGTGTTATACCGGGTATGTCTACTGATAGGACACACACGTGATATACCGGGTATGTGTACTGATAGGACACACACGTGATATACCGGGTATGTCTACTGATAGGACACACATGTGATATACCGGGTATGTCTACTGATAGGACACACACACCACGTAACCAGCTACTACATCAAGTGATATACCGGGTATGTCTACTGATAGGACACACACACCACGTAACCAGCTACTACATCAAGTGTAATACCGGATATGTCTACTGATAGGACACACACGTGTTATACCGGGTATGTCTACTGATAGGACACACAAGTGATATACCGGGTATGTCTACTGATAGGACACAAAAACCTCTGTGTCGTTAGTGGTAAGGTTAGATATTTAAACTAAATGTATTGTTAGCATACATAAGTTAATATATGTATAAAGGTTATTACAGTTGACTTGGTGGAGTTATTACCAGTGAAATGATCAGTGTTCAAGTCTACAAAGGATACATTCTCTGTGTATTAAACATAAATTGTTTACGTGACAATTATTGTCCATGCGTGAAATATGTTTACTGACTCTAACAATGTTATGTTAAATAGTGGGGATTTCCCTGAGGTGAAGCTGGTTTTTAGATGACTGCAGAGTTCCCGTCCTCGGATAGAAAATATGAGTCAACAGTATGGAAGCAGGAAGGACAAGGGAATTTCCCCAACCTTACCCTGTTTGTAATGTATTTATAGAATTGATATAATGGAAGTTTTGATAAAAAGCAGAAGAGGAAGTGAGCCTAGGTAGAGACCTACTTCAGTTGTCGGTAAATATCACGTAAACTCTACATATATGGCAGGCGTTGTCCTTACCGATAACAGGTGAGTGGCTTATGTTATTTTGTCTATTGTTATCACAGGTTACTGAAGATTCGATTATTTATTGCCCAAAATTAATGGAGAGTTGACCTAGATTCAATGCATCTACCTGTACCAGTATATATCTTGGTATTACTATAAGCCTTGTTAGCTTTTTTTTCACATGTGCTTCCTTCGCCTAGATGACTGACATAACGTAATTGAATTGTTGTCGTGACGTCGATGCCTTGTTGAAGTGACGTTTTAAACGGGGAATCAAGCCGCCTTAACCCTATATATTGAGAATAATAAATCTTTCAGGGTCTGTTATTTGGGACAAGGGTACCTCACCCCGAGTATAAAAATCATAAAATATAACATGGCGGATCTGTTTTTTGGGACAGGGATCGCTCAATCCGAGTGTAGGAGTTGGCCGGTCTATACCAGAAATGCCAAGTGCCGACTAGTTATTTTTTAAACAATTGTATGTCGACACGACACAGTATTGGTGGTGTTCCTTTTACAACTCATTATTATTACATCATAGCGTTTGTAAACTGTCCTTCCACAACCTGTGCCCATTTGGTAGATATACGATACTTTCACGGGTGTGATATTTCTTTTTATCACATATCAGGCATGTTCCGTGATGGTTTTGTCCCAATTAGCCAGACTTATAAGGAAGTATATTTTATAGTGTATACCTATTTTATCATTTATGTGTCATAGATAAAATCTTACATTCGTGTCAATGTAGTATGGATTTGATTGAGGTCGTTTAATAAGTCAACAGTTCATTCGTCTTTAGGCTTTTGACATATCAAACTATAATACTGATTAAAGAATGCCCCTTTCACATCAATTTATGACGTCACAGCTGGCATCGACAATTCCATCATGTCACGTGATCATTATCTTGCATTGATGTAATGTCAATTTTAGATAAAAGAAAGCACTTTAGAAATGTCAACGTCAGATTGCAGTCTATGCACGAGTCCAATAACATGCTTACCTAATAATGGTTAAAACTTTGTATTAACATGTTGACGCATCTATATATTGATGTAATGTATTTTTTTTATTAAATACAGTAGTATGTGTAGTACAGTACAAATTTAGTTCTGGTGTAGCTTAGTAGATTGGTAGGTAACTCAGTAACTCTGTTTCAGCAGAATGCATTAATGTTCTGTAATATCAGGCCTGGCTCTGTGATAATCTGCCTGGCTCTGTGATATAAGGCCGGGTTCTGTGATATAAGGTCAGGCTCTGTGATATAAGTTCAGGCTCTGTGATATAAGGTCAGGCTCTGTGTTATAAGGTAAGGCTCTTTGTTATAAGGTCAGGCTCTGTGATATAAGGTCAGGCTCTGTGATATAAGGTCAGGCTCTGTGATATAAGGTCAGGCTATGTGTTATAAGGTCAGACTCTGTGTTATAAGGTCAGGCTCTGTGATATAAGGTCAGGCTCTGTGATATAAGGTCAGACTCTGTGATATTAGGTCAGGCTCTGTGTTATAAGGTCAGGCTCTGTGATATAAGGTCAGGCTCTGTGATATCAGGTTATGCTCTGTGATATAAGGTCAGACTCTGTGTTATAAGGTCAGACTCTGTGATATAAGGTCAGGCTCTGTGATATTAGGTCAGGCTCTGTGATATAAGGTCAGGCTCTGTGATATAAGGTCAGGCTCTGTGTTATAAGGTCAGGCTCTGTGATATAAGGTCAGGCTCTGTGTTATAAGGTCAGGCTCTGTGATATAAGGTCAGGCTCTGTGTTATAAGGTCAGACTCTGTGATATAAGGTCAGGCTCTGTGATATAAGGTCAGACTCTGTGTTATAAGGTCAGGCTCTGTGATATAAGGTCAGGCTCTGTGTTATAAGGTCAGGCTCTGTGATATAAGGTCAGGCTCTGTGATATAAGGTCAGGCTCTGTGTTATAAGGTCAGACTCTGTGATATAAGGTCAGGCTCTGTGATATAAGGTCAGACTCTGTGTTATAAGGTCAGACTCTGTGTTATAAGGTCAGGCTATGTGATATAAGGTCAGACTCTGTGTTATAAGGTCAGACTGTGTTATAAGGTCAGACTCTGTGTTATAAGGTCAGACTGTGTGTTATAAGGTCAGACTGTGTGTTATAAGGTCAGACTCTGTGTTATAAGGTCAGACTCGGTGTTATAAGGTCAGGCTCTGTGATATAAGGTCAGACTCTGTGTTATAAGGTCAGACTCTGTGTTATAAGGTCAGACTCTGTGTTATAAGGTCAGACTATGTGATATAAGGTCAGACTCTGTGTTATAAGGTCAGACTCTGTGTTATAAGGTCAGACTCTGTGATATAAGGTCAGACTCTGTGATATAAGGTCAGGCTATGTGTTATAAGGTCAGACTCTGTGTTATAAGGTCAGACTCTGTGTAGCTTATTAACCCCTTTTCTTGTACAGTCACATGTCCGATGCTACTACAATTTATCCTATTTCACTGCTATATCAAAGCATTAAGAATGAAAGGTTCGCTATTTACTTAGAAAATCCAGTTTGTTTTTCGAGGAAAGGAAGTAAATTTACGTCTTCGGAAAAAAAAATTCATAGTAAGAATGATTTCCCTGTGATATTTAGGAGGGTAAATCAACCATAAAAATGATAAAATTCTTATGTTCAGTTGACTTCCTGTTTTGATGTTCACATTCATAACTACTTACGAGAATGTTTACGGAAGCAGTATATCTATATTACATAAATATACATACAAATATCAACTTTTTTTATCGTCGTTTGAAAAACTCTTCCAGGAAAGCGCAAACCAGAATTGGTGCGAGTTCCGCATATCTTACAGTATAAAGCGACAACTCTGACCAATCAGCGTTATGCAAGTTTTTGTGACAACCTGACAGGAATATGTACTTTTGTTTGATTTCACACCTGTTTGATGGTGGTATTGTGTTATGTACCTATATAGATATACCACACCTGTTTGATAATGGTATTATGTTATGTACCTATATAGATATACCACACCTGTTTGATAATGGTATTATGTTATGTACCTACATTGTATATAGATATACCACACCTGTTTGATGGTGGTATTGTGTTTTATCCTGCAACTGCCACCGCATTGTCGGAATACACCCACCGTATATATTTTTGCTGTATACGGCAGTGACGGAAAACAGCTGTATTTTGGAATCTTAGCACGTGCGTCAGTTCGACTGACCTACTTCAAAGTGAAACTACGTTTGAAAGGCGAACATATTTCTGTCATTTTTGACACCGTTTCACTTCAAAATGATTATTTTTGATGATTATTTTTATGACTGTTGCAGGATAAATAGAATACATGGTCAGTGTCTTAAAATATAAGCTGTATTTTTGGCTCGGGACAGAAAGACAAAAGTGGCTCGCCGAGGCTCGCCACTTTTGTCTTTCTTTACCCTCGCCAAAATACAGCTTATATTTTAAGACACTGACCATGTATTCTCTATATGTACCTATATAGATATACCACACCTGTTTGACGAGGGTATTGTGTTATGTACCTATACAGATATACCACACCTGTTTGATGGCGGTATTGTGTTATGTACCTATACAGATATACCACACCTGTTTGACGAGGGTATTGTGTTATGTACCGATATAGATATACCAAACCTGTTTGATGGTGGTATTGTGTTATGTACCTATACAGATATACCACACCTGTTTGATGGTGGTATTGTCTTATGTACCTATATAGATATACCACACCTGTTTGATGGTGGTATTGTGTTATGTACCGATATAGATATACCACACCTGTTTGATGGTGGTATTGTGTTATGTACTATACAGTATATCCACACCTGTTTGATGATGGTATTGTGTTATGTACTATACATATACTGCTTGATAGATATTGTTGTATGTACTATACAGATTCCCACTGTTATATCTATTGTTGTACCTCATGTTACAACTATGTGTTGTTATTGTTGTCCCCACTGTTACTAATACTATATGTTGTCCTCCACTTGAATACACACTGTCTCATGTGTTATTGTGTTATGTACCTACATATGTTTGTCACTCCACTGTTACCGTATAGATATCCACACTGTTTATGAGTATTGTGTTATGTACATTTGTCTACTTATTATATGTTGTCTCCACTGTTACTAATACTATATGTTGTCTCCACTGTTACTAATACTATATGTTGTCTCCACTGTTACTAATACTATATGTTGTCCTCCACTGTTACTAATACTATATGTTGTCCTCCACTGTTACTAATACTATATGTTGTCTCCACTGTTACTAATACTATATGTTGTCCTCCACTGTTACTAATACTATATGTTGTCCTCCACTGTTACTAATACTATATGTTGTCCTCCACTGTTACTAATACTATATGTTGTCCTCCACTGTTACTAATACTATATGTTGTCTCCACTGTTACTAATACTATATGTTGTCTCCACTGTTACTAATACTATATGTTGTCCTCCACTGTTACTAATACTATATGTTGTCCTCCACTGTTACTAATACTATATGTTGTCCTCCACTGTTACTAATACTATATGTTGTCCTCCACTGTTACTAATACTATATGTTGTCTTCCACTGTTACTAATACTATATGTTGTCCTCCACTGTTACTAATACTATATGTTGTCCTCCACTGTTACTAATACTATATGTTGTCCTCCACTGTTACTAATACTATATGTTGTCCTCCACTGTTACTAATACTATATGTTGTCCTCCACTGTTACTAATACTATATGTTGTCCTCCACTGTTACTAATACTATATGTTGTCCTCCACTGTTACTAATACTATATGTTGTCCTCCACTGTTACTAATACTATATGTTGTCCTCCACTGTTACTAATACTATATGTTGTCCTCCACTGTTACTAATACTATATGTTGTCTCCACTGTTACTAATACTATATGTTGTCCTCCACTGTTACTAATACTATATGTTGTCCTCCACTGTTACTAATACTATATGTTGTCCTCCACTGTTACTAATACTATATGTTGTCCTCCACTGTTACTAATACTATATGTTGTCCTCCACTGTTACTAATACTATATGTTGTCCTCCACTGTTACTAATACTATATGTTGTCCTCCACTGTTACTAATACTATATGTTGTCCTCCACTGTTACTAATACTATATGTTGTCCTCCACTGTTACTAATACTATATGTTGTCCTCCACTGTTACTAATACTATATGTTGTCCTCCACTGTTACTAATACTATATGTTGTCTCCACTGTTACTAATACTATATGTTGTCCTCCACTGTTACTAATACTATATGTTGTCCTCCACTGTTACTAATACTATATGTTGTCCTCCACTGTTACTAATACTATATGTTGTCCTCCACTGTTACTAATACTATATGTTGTCCTCCACTGTTACTAATACTATATGTTGTCCTCCACTGTTACTAATACTATATGTTGTCCTCCACTGTTACTAATACTATATGTTGTCCTCCACTGTTACTAATACTATATGTTGTCCTCCACTGTTACTAATACTATATGTTGTCCTCCACTGTTACTAATACTATATGTTGTCCTCCACTGTTACTAATACTATATGTTGTCTCCACTGTTACTAATACTATATGTTGTCCTCCACTGTTACTAATACTATATGTTGTCCTCCACTGTTACTAATACTATATGTTGTCCTCCACTGTTACTAATACTATATGTTGTCTCCACTGTTACTAATACTATATGTTGTCCTCCACTGTTACTAATACTATATGTTGTCTCCACTGTTACTAATACTATATGTTGTCCTCCACTGTTACTAATACTATATGTTGTCCTCCACTGTTACTAATACTATATGTTGTCCTCCACTGTTACTAATACTATATGTTGTCCTCCACTGTTACTAATACTATATGTTGTCCTCCACTGTTACTAATACTATATGTTGTCCTCCACTGTTACTAATACTATATGTTGTCCTCCACTGTTACTAATACTATATGTTGTCCTCCACTGTTACTAATACTATATGTTGTCCTCCACTGTTACTAATACTATATGTTGTCCTCCACTGTTACTAATACTATATGTTGTCTCCACTGTTACTAATACTATATGTTGTCCTCCACTGTTACTAATACTATATGTTGTCCTCCACTGTTACTAATACTATATGTTGTCCTCCACTGTTACTAATACTATATGTTGTCCTCCACTGTTACTAATACTATATGTTGTCCTCCACTGTTACTAATACTATATGTTGTCCTCCACTGTTACTAATACTATATGTTGTCCTCCACTGTTACTAATACTATATGTTGTCCTCCACTGTTACTAATACTATATGTTGTCCTCCACTGTTACTAATACTATATGTTGTCCTCCACTGTTACTAATACTATATGTTGTCCTCCACTGTTACTAATACTATATGTTGTCCTCCACTGTTACTAATACTATATGTTGTCCTCCACTGTTACTAATACTATATGTTGTCCTCCACTGTTACTAATACTATATGTTGTCCTCCACTGTTACTAATACTATATGTTGTCCTCCACTGTTACTAATACTATATGTTGTCCTCCACTGTTACTAATACTATATGTTGTCTCCACTGTTACTAATACTATATGTTGTCCTCCACTGTTACTAATACTATATGTTGTCCTCCACTGTTACTAATACTATATGTTGTCCTCCACTGTTACTAATACTATATGTTGTCCTCCACTGTTACTAATACTATATGTTGTCCTCCACTGTTACTAATACTATATGTTGTCCTCCACTGTTACTAATACTATATGTTGTCCTCCACTGTTACTAATACTATATGTTGTCCTCCACTGTTACTAATACTATATGTTGTCCTCCACTGTTACTAATACTATATGTTGTCCTCCACTGTTACTAATACTATATGTTGTCTCCACTGTTACTAATACTATATGTTGTCTCCACTGTTACTAATACTATATGTTGTCCTCCACTGTTACTAATACTATATGTTGTCCTCCACTGTTACTAATACTATATGTTGTCCTCCACTGTTACTAATACTATATGTTGTCCTCCACTGTTACTAATACTATATGTTGTCCTCCACTGTTACTAATACTATATGTTGTCCTCCACTGTTACTAATACTATATGTTGTCCTCCACTGTTACTAATACTATATGTTGTCCTCCACTGTTACTAATACTATATGTTGTCCTCCACTGTTACTATACTATATGTTGTCCTCCACTGTTACTAATACTATATGTTGTCCTCCACTGTTACTAATACTATATGTTGTCCTCCACTGTTACTAATACTATATGTTGTCCTCCACTGTTACTAATACTATATGTTGTCCTCCACTGTTACTAATACTATATGTTGTCCTCCACTGTTACTAATACTATATGTTGTCCTCCACTGTTACTAATACTATATGTTGTCCTCCACTGTTACTAATACTATATGTTGTCCTCCACTGTTACTAATACTATATGTTGTCCTCCACTGTTACTAATACTATATGTTGTCCTCCACTGTTACTAATACTATATGTTGTCCTCCACTGTTACTAATACTATATGTTGTCCTCCACTGTTACTAATACTATATGTTGTCCTCCACTGTTACTAATACTATATGTTGTCCTCCACTGTTACTAATACTATATGTTGTCCTCCACTGTTACTAATACTATATGTTGTCCTCCACTGTTACTAATACTATATGTTGTCCTCCACTGTTACTAATACTATATGTTGTCCTCCACTGTTACTAATACTATATGTTGTCCTCCACTGTTACTAATACTATATGTTGTCCTCCACTGTTACTAATACTATATGTTGTCCTCCACTGTTACTAATACTATATGTTGTCCTCCACTGTTACTAATACTATATGTTGTCCTCCACTGTTACTAATACTATATGTTGTCCTCCACTGTTACTAATACTATATGTTGTCCTCCACTGTTACTAATACTATATGTTGTCCTCCACTGTTACTAATACTATATGTTGTCCTCCACTGTTACTAATACTATATGTTGTCCTCCACTGTTACTAATACTATATGTTGTCTCCACTGTTACTAATACTATATGTTGTCCTCCACTGTTACTAATACTATATGTTGTCTCCACTGTTACTAATACTATATGTTGTCTCCACTGTTACCAATACTATATGTTGTCCTCCACTGTTACTAATACTATATGTTGTCCTCCACTGTTACTAATAATATATGTTGTCTGCACTGTTACTAATACTATATGTTGTCTGCACTGTTACTAATACTATATGTTGTCCTCCACTGTTACTAATACTATATGTTGTCTCCACTGTTACTAATACTATATGTTGTCCTCCACTGTTACTAATACTATATGTTGTCCTCCACTGTTACTAATACTATATGTTGTCTCCACTGTTACTAATACTATATATTGTCTCCACTGTTACTAATACTATATGTTGTCCTCCACTGTTACTAATACTATATGTTGTCCTCCACTGTTACTAATACTATATGTTGTCCTCCACTGTTACTAATACTATATGTTGTCTCCACTGTTACTAATACTATATGTTGTCCTTCACTGCTACTATAATGCTGTCTGTTTGCTGATATTGACAAAGACATTCAGAATATTTGTTTTCATGTACACGCACCATATCAGCTTGCCTTACTTTTTTTAAGTTGATTTAAAAATTACGGTTAGATTTTCGATATTATCGAAATTAAATTGGTTAGCACATAACAATTCAAATTAGAATTATTTGTTATCAATAGATTTGAAATTTGAAATATTTCCATTTATTATTACAACATTTCTTGCTAGCAAATCAGATATTGTAGTGTCTCTTACTCAGCACACGTTACGCCCAGACACAATAATGTTTGACCCCATGATAAACCTTAGGAAACTGGCTATTGATCACGAGAAAATGTACATAATTGTTTGATAATCACGTGGTCATTTGATAGCAAACCAGTGAAATGATAACAACTGCACGGTACTGGTTCAGTGACGGAAACATATTTCTTAGACGTCCTGACTTTAACAGATATCCCCAATCAACATTCTTAACCTCCGATCGGCCTCTATTCCCCTTGTTAAACATCACTCTACATTAGTGTACACTACGTTGGTCTGACCCACTAAGTTGTCACGGCGTTGTAAACCTTTATAAAGTTCCTATGTTGCTGTAGTTTATTCTCCATGTAATGGCGATGTCCGAGATAGAGTATTATGTAATTCATTAAATACTGAAATGTTCGTTATTTAGATTGTGTATCTCAGTTGTTTCACATATTGCTATATAGTTGATCATAAAATCTACATCTCCATTAACTGATGATTATATGAGAACAGTTTTGAAAATAAATTACTTTGAATTCTGTGTTTAATTATGAAACACGCACGTACTACTCTGCTTATTAGACGTTTATAAAGATTGACCTTCCCACAACTTGACTTTAAGATGTCAAATTCAGCGGTTCCCATTATTTTTTTTTAATTTTTACCTGTATTACTCAACATAATATACTAAATAATTACGAAATATGCATGGTTTATAAGAACCGGAAGTGGGCGTATAACTGCCATAAAATATTGACGTAGCTAAAACATTCTCTCAAAATTTGAAATGTTTTTGTCTTTAAGTACATATTTTTAAAGCAATATCTACCTAGATGTTTGAGCTCATAATTTGCAATAAATCATACTTTTGAGATAAGACTATTTTGCAGCATAGGGCATTGTTTTGATAGTGTTTTCTATCGAAAAATGTCACTCTTCTGATGGGCAACACTACGTAGGCCATAGCACAGGCCACTCGGACCTTTTTAAAAAAAAAACAAAACATGCCACATAGGGCTTCTCTAAGTTTTCTACAAACAACACGTGGTTTTGATCAAATTGGTTGGTAGGACAATTCCTTTATTCCTGTCATTTATAAAATGGCTGGCTCCCTGCCACTGTGCATAAAGGTCCGTAAGTCTACATTGGAAATGAGATATTTGCTTTTCGAGTATGTCGCGAGCGTGTCATTCTTCGCTCCGCGGGGAACTGTATATTTCCACTGCAGTCTCTTTTCCCTTTTATGATATAAGTCTATAACAAGTTGTGACCGTAGATACGCTATGCGACAATAGGTAGCTTTAGCCGACACAAGGTAAGAATTCCTCGTTATATCACCTCTCAGTACAGAAAGATCAGTGCAGAAAACACGTGTCTATTTGTTTATTAGGAAGACACGCGATCCTCGTTAGGTTTTACGTGTCATATGATCGGTATACATGCAGCTGTACAATGGACGATATATCACGCAAATACGAATAATAGAAAAAACAAAATGTTTTACCTCAAAAAAAAAAAAAAAAAAATGTGTACAGATAAACGGTCACATAACATTTCCTTTTGATTAACCTATGGGTTATTAGTGGCCATGTGACCATGTTACCACAATGACACCGATATTATCTATTCTAAAATTCCTATTCCATATTCTGTAAATCGCTGTCGATAACATGTATTCGTTTGAATATTGGCGCCTTTCAGAATACACACATGCAATTAAGGATTGATTGTCAATTTTGTTGCTTGCATGGACTGATGAAGGGAAGTGAACCTCGCGCAAATGGTACATGAACTGGTGAACCTCGTGCAAATGAAGTGAACTGCGAAGCAGTTCATGTACCATTTGCGCGAGGTTCACTTCCCTTCATCAGTCCATGCAAGCAACAAAATTGACAATCAATACTTATATTTACGTTAACCAAATTAAAAACTTCGCCACCAGATTGCAAAATTCGGTCGCAACAGTGTGACGTAAGTGTGTCACTTTGTAACATTGTTATACTTATCGTACATGTGTGCACAGTAGTGGAACAGCAGACAGTCAACTATTCTCGTCGCCAAAGCAACACAAAATATAATGCCATACACGTTTTGATTATTACGATGTTGATACACATAGATACGATATTTTCAAGGTAAAATACTTATTTATAACAAATATTTATGATATTGTATAATAAAAACTTAGCAATACCCATATAAATACGAATTTAAAGTGCAGTGTTGACAGTATAGTGTGTGATTTGGTCACTCGAGACACAGGGACTCGGTTAAAAAAATGATGTGATGCAGTCTAATAGCCGGGATATTCAGAGCTCGAGGAAAAGTGTAACAATGTAGATTTTAGTCACAGGTTAGCTGGTGATGTACATGGTGTTCTTGACATATTGGATTTCATTGTCGCACTGGCGTTTTGGGATGTAAATTCTGATAATAGTAAGTAAAGAAACATTGATTTGAAAATTGGCGGTATTCGACGGCCGGAAACTTGTGTCCTCCATATGTTTAGATTGAGTCAAATTACGACAATATTGTGTCCCTGTTCTCGATATAGCATACTTCTGCTACCAGTCTGTTTTGTGTTGTTAAATAGTGTTTAAATTGAGGTTTATTTTCTGTGACCACTGAAATTGTATTAAGCATGGCATTCGAAATACAGCTAACGTTAGACTTACTGCGCTACGTAGGTCATGAGCTCGGTGCTATCAAGAGTGTCAGTGTTCTGTCATATCCTGTTTTCTAAACTGTCTGAATTATACTGGCATTTTTATTAGCACATAAAGCGGCTATTCCACTTGTGTTCATATACGTTTATAACAATGTTACACAATTCACAAAGTGAAAGTGCATTCAAGTCTGAGGCGGTACAGAACTCGATCGCCATTGTAAACTCAGTGAATGTATTCACACGCCGGCAAGAAAGTGATTCGTCTCTCAGAACAGAAGCACGCGACCCAAAATCTTCAACGGGAAATGAAGTGATATGAGTTTACTATGTTCATTGAGGCGGAGCGAAGTGAAAATGTAAATATTTGATGTTGAAATATTTACATTTGACACCATAGTCTCCTATTGCCTCAGTGTTAATCTGGACTGCATCTATGAACGTATAGATGCAGTCAAGATCACAAAACGTAATTGTTACGTCATTTTCATCAACATCATTGAAATATTTCGCTATGCGCTACGAATGAATCAAACGCAGCGAGGATAATAATGAGAACAAATGCGTTACTATGACGTCATTTTGGCGCTATGTTGATCATCGTCACGGCAAAGCTTTGTACTGTGTGTCGGATTGTTTTCAATTCAATAATAATAAAAAAGATTTTAAATGTTATTCTTTCGAATGAACATACAAGGTACTGGATCCGTATGTACCGTATTGGTATGTACTGGATTCGTATGTACCGGACTCGTATTGTACTAGATTCGTTTAGACTGGATTCCTACTTGCGTCTGTATGTCCGAGATTTACTGTTAGTTTGATGTGTTCCTGATTTGAATATGCGTCTTTGTGTCCGAGATTTATTGTTAGTTTGATGTGTTCCTGATCTCTATATGTGTCTGTATGTCCGAGATTTACTGTTAGTTTGATGTGTTCCCGATCTCTATATGTGTCTGTATGTCCGAGATTTACTGTCAGTTTGATGTGTTCTTGATCTGTATATGTGTCTGTATGTCCGAGATTTACTGTTAGTTTGATGTGTTCCCGATCTCTATATGTGTCTTTGTGTCCGAGATTTACTGTTAGTTTGATGTGTTCCTGATCTCTATATGTGTCTGTATGTCCGAGATTTACTGTTGGTTTGATGTGTTCCCGATCTCTATATGTGTCTGTATGTCCGAGATTTACTGTTAGTTTGATGTGTTCCCGATCTCTATATGTGTCTGTATGTCCGAGATTTACTGTTAGTTTGATGTGTTCCCGATCTCTATATGTGTCTGTGTGTCCGAGATATACTGTCAGTTTGATGTGTTCCCGATCTCTACATGTGTCTGTGTGTCCGAGATGTACTGTTAGTTTGATGTGTTCCTGATCTCTATATGTGTCTGTATGTCCGAGATTTACTGTTAGTTTGATGTGTTCCTGATCTCTATATCTGTCTGTATGTCCGAGATTTACTGTTAGTTTGATGTGTTCCCGATCTCTATATGTGTCTGTATGTCCGAGATTTACTGATAGTTTGATGTGTTCCCGATCTCTATATGTGTCTGTATGTCCGAGATTTACTGTTAGTTTGATGTGTTCCCGATCTCTATATGTGTCTGTATGTCCGAGATTTACAGTCAGTTTGATGTGTTCCCGATCTCTATATGTGTCTGTGTGTCCGAGATTTACTGTTAGTTTGATGTGTTCCCGATCTCTATATGTGTCTGTATGTCCGAGATTTACTGTCAGTTTGATGTGTTCCTGATCTTTATATGTGTTTGTTTGTTTGAGATTTACTGTCAGTTTGATGTGTTCCCGATCTCTATATGTGTCTGTGTGTCCGAGATTTACTGTTAGTTTGATGTGTTCCTGATCTCTATATGTGTCTGTATGTCCGAGATTTACTGCTAGTTTGATGTGTTCCTGATCTCTATATGTGTCTGTGTGTCCGAGATTTACTGTTAGTTTGATGTGTTCCCGATCTCTATATGTGTCTGTATGTCCGAGATTTACTGTTAGTTTGATGTGTTCCCGATCTCTATATGTGTCTGTATGTCCGAGATTTACTGTTAGTTTGATGTGTTCCCGATCTCTATATGTGTCTGTATGTCCGAGATTTACAGTCAGTTTGATGTGTTCCTGATCTTTATATGTGTTTGTATGTTTGAGATTTACTGTCAGTTTGATGTGTTCCCGATCTCTATATGTGTCTGTGTGTCCGAGATTTACTGTTAGTTTGATGTGTTCCCGATCTCTATATGTGTTTGTGTGTCCGAGATTTACTGTTAGTTTGATGTGTTCTTGATTTGTATATGTGTCCGTATGTCCGATATTTACTGTTAGTTTGATGTGTTCCTGATCTCTATATGTGTTTGTATGTCCGAGATTTACTGTCAGTTGGATGTGTTCCCGATCTCAATATGTGTCTGTATGTCCGAGATTTACTGTTAGTTTGATGTGTTCCTGATCTCTATATGTGTCTGTGTGTCCGAGATTTACTGTCAGTTTGATGTGTTCCCGATCTGTATATGTGTCTGTATGTCCGAGATTTACTGTTAGTTTGATGTGTTCCCGATCTCTATATGTGTCTGTATGTCCGAGATTTACTGTCAGTTTGATGTGTTCATGATCTCTATATGTGTCTGTGTGTCCGAGATTTACTGTCAGTTTGATGTGTTCCCGATCTCTATATGTGTCTGTGTGTCCGAGATTTACTGTCAGTTTGATTTTTTCATGTTCTCTAAAATGTATGTTCACGGTTCATTTCAGTTTTTTGTTTCACGTTCAGTTATTGTTTGTGGTATGGTATGACGTGTTTCTGTTTTTAGACTTTGATAATTAATGTTAAAGTGTAACTATTGTTGTACAATTGTCAGAGGTTCATCTTTGTTTTGTTTTCAACGTGGTTCTGATTAGTATTGATATTTGCATTGTTTGTTTATGTAGTCCCTCTTTTTTATTGTCTCTATTTATGGCTTGACTGTTTGGTACTCTTGTCATCTAATCCATTCCTACACCACCTTATGCCCTACGATATCTTTTTGTTCGATCAAGGTGTCCATTGAAGTAAAAGCTTTATTTATATATATTACTTAGCGAATGGTAAAAGTCTTCCTGTTTGCACCTGTAACTGACACCGATACTAAAATAGGCCACGATGTGTATTAACCGTCAAACAGGAAGTTAAGGATAAGGAAAACATCCAAGTGTAAGGCAGGCATACCAATATTGTGATGTTTTATTCCCACAGACGGTAAGGCAAGAGGTAGCACGCCACTTTTCTCACCTACGTCAAATAGTAACACATCTAAAAGGTAAGTGAACTAGATTTACTGTTTGAGCTGTGTAATGGTCACCCCAATTTTAAATATGATTACAGTAACTAGCCATAAATAGCTGTCATATTTATACACCTGATAATGTGGAGTTTTGACTGAGAGATGTGCTAACTCTTGGGACATTCCAACACCAGTTAGTACGTGGGTGCCATGGATTTACCATGATAAATAGAGATTTATAGATAAAGTGTCAACTGTTTACTATAATGGTAACAACACTTTCACATTTTCGCATGACTTTGGTTAAAATGTCAACAGTGGTCAAATGGAACAAGGTAAAGCAGTATTATAAACGCCACAGGGTTTACCGCACTATTCTGTATGGCCAGGACAAGATTATAAACGCCACAGGGTTTACCGCACTATTCTGTATGGCCAGGACAAAATTATAAACGCCACAGGGTTTACCGCACTATTCTGTATGGCCAGGACAAGATTATAAATGCCACAGGGTTTACCGCACTAGTCTGTATGGCAAGGACAAGATTATAAACGCCACAGGGTTTACCGCACTATTCTGTGTGGCCAGGACAAAATTATAAACGCCACAGGGTTTACCGCACTATTCTGTATGGCCAGGACAAGATTATAAACGCCACAGGGTTTACCGCACTAGTCTGTATGGCCAGGACAAGATTATAAACGCCACAGGGTTTACCGCACTATTCTGTATGGCCAGGACAAGATTATAAACGCCACAGGGTTTACCGCACTATTCTGTATGGCCAGGATAAGATTATAAACGCCACAGGGTTTACCGCACTAGTCTGTATGGCCAGGACAAGATTATAAACGCCACAGGGTTTACCGCACTATTCTGTATGGCCAGGACAAGATTATAAACGCCACAAGGTTTACCGCACTAGTCTGTATGGCCAGGACAAGATTTTAAACGCCACAGGGTTTACCGCACTATTCTGTATGGCCAGGACAAGATTATAAACGCCACAGGGTTTACCGCACTAGTCTGTATGGCCAGGACAAGATTATAAACGCCACAGGGTTTACCGCACTAGTCTGTATGGCCAGGACAAGATTATAAACGCCACAGGGTTTACCGCACTATTCTGTATGGCCAGGATAAGATTATAAACGCCACAGGGTTTACCGCACTAGTCTGTATGGCCAGGACAAGATTGTAAACGCCACAGGGTTTACCGCACTATTCTGTATGGCCAGGACAAGATTATAAACGCCACAGGGTTTACCGCACTATTCTGTATGGCCAGGACAAGATTATAAACGCCACAGGGTTTACCGCACTAGTCTGTATGGCCAGGACAAGATTATAAACGCCACAGGGTTAACCGCACTATTCTGTATGGCCAGGACAAGATTATAAACGCCACAGGGTTAACCGCACTATTCTGTATGGCCAGGACAAAATTATAAACGCCACAGGGTTTACCGCACTATTCTGTATGGCCAGGACAAGATTATAAACGCCACAGGGTTTACCGCACTATTCTGTATGGCCAGGACAAGATTATAAACGCCACAGGGTTTACCGCACTAGTCTGTATGGCCAGGACAAGATTATAAACGCCACATGGTTTACCGCACTATTCTGTATGGCCATGACAAGATTATAAACGCCACAGGGTTTACCGCACTATTCTGTATGGCCAGGACAAGATTATAAACGCCACAGGGTTTACCGCACTATTCTGTATGGCCAGGACAAGATTATAAACGCCACAGGGTTTACCGCACTATTCTGTATGGCCAGGATAAGATTATAAACGCCACAGGGTTTACCGCACTAGTCTGTATGGCCAGAACAAGATTATAAACGCCACAGGGTTTACCGCACTATTCTGTATGGCCAGGACAAGATTATAAACGCCACAGGGTTTACCGCACTATTCTGTATGGCCAGGACACGATTATAAACGCCACAGGGTTTACCGCACTATTCTGTATGGCCAGGACAAGATTATAAACGCCACAGGGTTTACCGCACTAGTCTGTATGGCCAGGACAAGATTATAAACGCCACAGGGTTTACCGCACTATTCTGTATGGCCAGGACAAGATTTTGTCGTACGCTTTCATCAGAAAACCTTATTCTCTTCATGACTTGCATTTCTTTATGTTAAGTTTATTTTAAGCTAGCTACTGTTACTGTACTTGTGTAAATCATTGTAAATTTGCCCGATCATTGTTTTAAATATCTACGTCGATAATTTTCCTATTATTTGTTTCAATATGTTCACCCCCTCGGATGTGTTCTAATTTACAGACTGAACATGGCCTCTCCTGGACCTGGTAAATCTGTCATCCATTACAGTCTGTCAGATGGAGGTTCTTGGGGATCATTTCTGCAGAAAAAGTTAAGCGAACCCCAGTATGACATACCGACGGAGCTACACGAGATGGGGTCTCCCTGGCTCGAGACTACAAAATATGATGTCAACATAATCCTTGTCAGTCCCGATTTTCTTTTGACGAATTCGTTTGAAAAGTTTCAAACTTGTAGTATTAGACATTCACTAGCTATACTACTGGGAACGAGTAACAAGGAGTTCCACGATGCTGTGTCGAGAGGAAATCCCCAAAGTCAACTTCTCAAATGGATCTGTTACAGTCCCCAACAAACCCGGGACTCAGTAAAGGGACTTTTGTTGACCATTATCAACTTATACGAGAGTCTACACGGCGGGGATGAGGTTGATGACGATGAGAGTTGTGTGGAGGATCCACTGTTCAAACTTGTGCCCGAGCCGTGCTCTGATGAGAGGCGGTCGTCAGATGAAGTTGACTATGACACTTTACCACCGACCCGTCAAGTCAACGCCCTTCATAGTGTTGTACAGCTTCCCTATAGTGAGGTAGGTCTGTCGTCGTATAAATTAACAGTTCATCTACTTTGTTTTTAGATGCAAACGGAAGTAGTAAACTATTAAAGCACATCAAAGGGACATAATGATAAATATTGGATTGATTTCTGTTTACTGTTAACTTAAACTACTCTAAACCTTTTCGTTATATTCTTGTTATCAAATTTAAATAAACAACATACTGACTATTTAAGGAGGACGAATCCAGAGAATTATTTATTCTGCTAGACCGGAAAGCTGACTCGAACGTGATGCTGAATTTAGACTCAGGAGAAACCATACCAACAGAGGAAATCGAGCAGGCGGTTTACAAGGCCCGGATTCCCAGTATGTATATCTAAAGTCTCTCTTTGTAAGTTAACAATGTAAATTACAAAATAATATAACAATACTCAAGAAGCGTGTTACATTGTAATATTGTTGAAAGTATCCCTAGTGTAAAAAGTTTCTTACTCAAAAAGTAAATGAGACCACTCCATTTGTTATTTTACTGAACACTTCAGCGTGACTGATTCTGTATCTCCTTCTTTCTAGAGAACCTCATCCATGATAACAGTATTGGATTCTTGGCTACCTGTAAAGACCAGGATCTTGGTTCAATAGAATGTCAATTTGACAGGCAGTACCAGAACGAGGTGAAAAGGGAAAATTCGGAAAAAAGTCATGACATTGAACATTCTGGCTCGGTATCTACAAATACTGGAAATTTGACGGTTTCGAACCCCTCCAGTCCGGCCTCAAGGCTAGATATTATACACGATATCCTGGAGAGGGAGACTGATCCGGTACATCTATTGTGTAAGGCCTTGAGAATATCCGACACCGACCACGAACAACTGGATGAGTACTTGTCACAAAAGTGCAGACATCTGAGGATAACGGAGTATTTTGATGATCTGGTGATGGGAGACAAACCAGGTATAGGAAAATCAATAGCTTCGCTTCATACATGTACAGGTATATAATAAATGCTTGTCATGTCGGAGGCATGTACAAGTATATACATGTAGAGGATATCTAACTTTGTCTACAGTAATACCAAATATATTTCACGAGTGTGGATAATGTTTTAATCTTTTTCACGAGTTCGCCGCAGGAGTGAAAAACATTGAAATATTATCCACACGAGTGAAATGTATTAGGTATTACTGATGGTACAGTTCAATATTCTGTTTATTACATGCTTTTCGTCGGAAAACCTTCTCTGTATGCTAACAAGGCCTATTTCGAAGGTTTTCATGCGTTTACCGCTTTCATATCTAGACAAATATACACGACAAAATACAGTCCAAAGTACAGAAATCCACAAATGTATAATAACTTCAAAAATATTTCAATCAATTGTTTTATTTGAATATGTATTCAAGTTTATATTCTTTAGAAAAGTAGCCGAAATATTCTTAGAATATGATTATTTTATGAAAGTTCCCGTCAAAACAACCCAGATTACTGCGCGTTTAGCGCTCAATCCAAAATGGCGTAACTAGTTGACCTTGTGAGGGGAAGTCCTGACATGTGTACGGCTTACTGTGTGGTCCTAATGATCGGATATCATCACTCATGTGTAACAGTTAGTTCATTACTCTGATTCTTTTATATTTCTTTCCGTCTGACTCTGAACTGGGAGACACGGACGAGGCATGCTTATTTTCTAATTATTTTTTGATTGGTCAAATCAGCAAAAAATAATATTTTTCAATATTAAAAAATGTGTTATTTCTCACTAGTGAAATTATCACTTTTATAGAATGAATATTTTTTTTTTTTATATTTCACTGGTATAAATGTAATAAATAAAACAAAACCCGCTTGTCATGTAAAAGGCTAATGCATGCACAAACTGTACTTGTTTTTGTCGTTTACTGGTATATTAACTGCGTTTTGAAATGTCTGTAAAAACGATAAGAGTAAACGATAAAAACAAGAATTATTCCTTATGTTTACGTTTCAACCAGTGCTTTTATTTAAAGCTATCAAAAATTAAATCGGCATTCTTTTTTCGGTGTTAAACAATTAGTAGTAGCAGGACAATTAATTGGGTCGCTAAACAGCTGATGATAATTTGACGGGGAAAGTTGTCAACTACAGAAGTAAACAAAATATAGTTCCTCGGTAGCATCGTTTTTTTATTCGATTCCTGCAAGATATTTCAAACATCTTATTTTTGTATTAGTATATTTCAGTAAATTTTACCATATCTTATTCATATTTTATTGAGACCGGAAATGTAAACATAAATATATAAAGAACGCTGTTCATACTGAGGGCTAAAACATGTACAAGTATACAAACAACGCTTGTCATACAGAAGGCTGATACATGTACAAGTATACAGTACAAGTATACAGTACAAGTATACAGTACAAGTGTACAGTTCAAGTATACAGTACACGTATACAGTACA
The DNA here is from genome assembly GCF_902652985.1 of Pecten maximus. Lineage (NCBI taxonomy): Eukaryota > Metazoa > Mollusca > Bivalvia > Pectinida > Pectinidae > Pecten > Pecten maximus. Next base: position 4,249,727 of record NC_047015.1, on the reverse strand, counting down.
CGTATACAGTACAAGTATACAGTACAAGTGTACAGTACAAGTATACAGTACAAGTGTACAGTACAAGTGTACAGTACAAGTATACAGTACAAGTGTACAGTACAAGTATACAGTACAAGTGTACAGTACAAGTATACAGTACACGTATACAGTACAAGTGTACAGTACAAGTATACAGTACAAGTGTACAGTACAAGTATACAGTAGACGTATACAGTACACGTATACAGTACAAGTATACAGTACAAGTGTACAGTACAAGTATACAGTACAAGTGTACAGTACAAGTGTACAGTACAAGTATACAGTACAAGTGTACAGTACAAGTATACATTACAAGTATACGATACAAGTATATAGTACAAGTATACAGTACAAGTATACGATACAAGTATATAGTACAAGTATACGATACAAGTATACAGTACAAGTATAGAGTACAAGTATACAGTACAAGTATACAGTACAAGTATACGATACAAGTATATAGTACAAGTATAGAGTACAAGTATACGATACAAGTATATAGTACAAGTATACAATACAAGTATATAGTACAAGTATACAGTACAAGTATACAGTACAAGTATATAGTACAAGTATACAGTACAAGTATACGATACAAGTATATAGTACAAGTATACGATACAAGTATATAGTACAAGTATAGAGTACAAGTATATAGTACAAGTATACAGTACAAGTATACGATACAAGTATATAGTACAAGTATAGAGTACAAGTATACGATACAAGTATATAGTACAAGTATACAATACAAGTATAGAGTACAAGTATACAGTACAAGTATACAGTACAAGTATACAGTACAAGTATACAGTACACGTATACAGTACAAGTATACGATACAAGTATATAGTACAAGTATACGATACAAGTATATAGTACAAGTATACAGTACAAGTGTACGGTACAACTTGTATACAGTACAAGTATACAGTACAAGTGTACGGTACAACTTGTATACAGTACAAGTATACAGTACAAGTATACAGTACAAGTATACAGTACAAGTATACAGTACAAGTATGCAGTTCAAGTATACAGTACAAGTATACAGTACAAGTATATAGTACAAGTATAGAGTACAAGTATATAGTACAAGTATACAGTACAAGTATACGATACAAGTATACAGTACAAGTATACAGTACAAGTATGCAGTTCAAGTATACAGTACAAGTATACAGTACAAGTGTACAGTACAAGTATACAGTACAAGTATACAGTACAAGTATACGATACAAGTATACAGTACAAGTATGCAGTACAAGTATGCAGTTCAAGTATACAGTACAAGTATACAGTACAAGTGTACAGTACAAGTATACAGTACAAGTATACAGTACAAGTGTACAGTACAAGTGTACAGTACAAGTATACAGTACACGTATACAGTACAAGTGTACAGTACTAGTATACAATACAAGTATACAGTACAAGTATACAGTACAAGTATACAATACAAGTATACAGTACAAGTATACGATACAAGTATATAGTACAAGTATACAGTACACGTATACAGTACAAGTATACAATACAAGTATACAGTACAAGTATACAGTACAAGTATACAGTACAAGTGTACGGTACAACTTGTATACAGTACAAGTATACAGTACAAGTATAGAGTACAAGTATACAGTACAAGTATACAGTACAAGTATACAGTACAAGTATACAGAACAAGTATACAGTACAAGTATAGAGTACAAGTATACAGTACAAGTGTACAGTACAAGTATACAGTACAAGTATAGAGTACAAGTATAGAGTACAAGTGTACAGTACAAGTATGCAGTTCAAGTATACAGTACAAGTATACAGTACAAGTATACAGTACAAGTATACAGTACAAGTATAGAGTACAAGTATACAGTACAAGTATACAGTACAAGTATGCAGTTCAAGTATACAGTACAAGTATACAGTACAAGTATATAGTACAAGTATACAGTACAAGTGTACAGTACAAGTATACAGTACAAGTATATAGTACAAGTATACGATACAAGTATACAGTACAAGTATACAGTACAAGTATATAGTACACGTGTACAGTACAAGTATACAGTACAAGTATATAGTACAAGTATACGATACAAGTATACAGTACAAGTATACAGTACAAGTATACAGTACAAGTATACAGTACAAGTATACAGTACAAGTATATAGTACAAGTATACAGTACAAGTATACAGTACAAGTATAGAGTACAAGTATACAGTACAAGTATACGATACAAGTATATAGTACAAGTATAGAGTACAAGTATACAGTACAAGTGTACAGTACAAGTGTACAGTACAAGTATAGAATACAAGTATACAGTACAAGTATACAGTACAAGTATATAGTACAAGTATACAGTACAAGTATACAGTACAAGTATACAGTACAAGTGTACAGTACACGTATACAGTACAAGTATACAGTACACGTATACAGTACAAGTATACAGTACAAGTATACAGTACACGTATACAGTACAAGTGTACAGTACAAGTATACGATACAAGTATATAGTACAAGTATACAGTACAAGTGTACAGTACAAGTATACAGTACAAGTATACAAACAACGCTAGCATACAGAAGGCTGATGTGTGTATAACTGATTGTTTATGCCTGGAATACGCATGAAGCATCACTGATTCTTGAATACGTTTTGGTTTTGTTATTGATACCGACTTAGGATAACATATAGGCGTATACATTTATTGCATTTTTGCCAGTGAAATATAGAAATTTATCAAGCTGATAAAACTGCAACGATGAACAGTGAAGATATAAGATATTGCAGTGAAAATAAAAGTTTTTCGCTTTTGACCAATCAGACTGAGCGAACCTTTGTATTCAACTAATTGAAAGTTGCTGATTTTTCTAAACGAAGCGATTATAGATAAAATGTATATTTTGGCTGTATTTCTCAAAAATTCAGACCAGTTTTTTTAAACAAAATACTCAATTGACGTTAGCTATTCATGCACAGATTCTCTGATAACTGGAGAAAACGCTTAAATTTCGTTGATAAGTCCTTTCATAATGGCGACGTCAAGTTGACAGGGTGTAACGCCACAAAGAGATGACGTCATGAATTATGATACTGATTCCCGCACTTTTTGATGCCTTTAATTTTTCAATGTTTCCAATTTTGTTTTTAAGTATATCAAATGAAATAAAAAGAAAATTGAATGATTTCCCGTTTAATATATCATATTTTGACTCCTATGACAGAATATTTAAAAAGAATTCACTCTTGCTTCGCACTCGTGAAAATATCGATATTCTGTCATATTCTTGAAATATATGTTATATTATACGAGAAACCATTAAGGCCATTATCTGTGAACCGGTCCATGCTCAGTGATATTTTCTGCCATGATTCAGACAATGACAGTGAATGGCCTACTCTCCTCCATTTCTGTGCCGATACCAATTTGCTGAAGTCGACGAATGAACTGCTCCAAGTTCCCTGTTTATTATCGGCTTGTCTCAGGCGTAACCGCAACCAGGAGACTCCAAGAGACATTGCAAAGAGGAACGGCTTTACAGACCTGGCAGAGCTGCTGGATAAACAGAACGGCATTGGGCACACAAATGGTAAGATGTCATTTAACAGTCTCATATTGGCTTGTATGTGTTTGATATTTCAATACATGTAGTTATAATAAACTTATTTTTATTTAGATTGACTGAATTTATATATTTCAAACAAAACATATTCAGTGTCAAGAAGCTCAGATAGCGGAATAATGGATTCCCCTGAAGACTGCTGTTTCCCTGTAGAACATACCGGCACCTCAATGCGAGACAAAAATGGCGGGAATGACACTCGGGACGTTGATAGCGGTGTGTCTGAGCTGCAGCATTCCTATGTTGGCAGGGAAAGCGACTATATGGATATGTCAACAACACGTTAGTATACATCAGGATTCAGGGGCTTCAGACTCAAACTCTCTTAATCACCAATATCTATATACAGAAGGAACCGACCATAATCACACTAAGCTTGAATTCTGACTGTTTGGTTAGCCTGTTCATAGTAAGGGTTTGATCATTATATAACATTAGAGACTGTTATAACAGTGGTGAAGATTTAGATATAGTTCTAGGAAATTTGAATGGATAGATAAGCTTGATGCCTCTTCCACCTGTTTATGTCGGTCTCGTTAACACCTTTGTTTAGACATTGTTTTACTCAGTACATATCACGTATTGTTACAATATGATTATATATGATTGTGCTGATTTGTTTAATAACCTCGAGGACAAAGATATAAGTAAATTGTTTATCACTCTTCTGTATTTGCAGGAAAGTCTAAAACGTCTAAAAGTGTCCCTGACGTTTCTCTGAGCAGTTCCGTTAGTGACCTTCGGCCCTCCGGCGACTATGGTAAGTAATGACGCAGCTCAAAGCAAGTCCATGTACATGTTTATCGTTATTTTATATTGTTTTATTTTTACAAGTTGATGTTTGAAATTCACATATTATTTTTTAGATGTCTTTCTAGTAATTGGATGAACATAGATAGATTTACATAATGATGATAATCCTTTCATTTTATGAATAGATGGGTTAATATATATAATAACTAGGTATATACTTTCTACGAATTTGATTTACATATATATTTGAACATAAAAATAAATAATGATACTCGCATCCAACCCCAGTAAAACATAGCGGAGAAACCCTATTTTCACGAGACGTTCCGGTCCATCGCCCTGTCTCTACCGGAAGAAATATATTACTAGTTCTGAATTTACATATTGTTATTCTATCTTTTTGTTTAAGCATAGTTAAATATTTTTTTCAATCTGGAACTGATGTTTAAATACTGCATATGTTTTACCACGGGAAGATTTATCAATATCAGTATACCACTGTTGTATAAATTAATCTTGCAGGATATTTTTAAACGTAATTTGAGGTAATTTTTATTCATAGTGCAGATATTTTGATGTAACCAAACGTAACTTAGTCTCGTACTATTAAGTATATCCTTGATATAAGAAATCCACTTGAAATCAGCAAAATCATTTACATGTAAATTCAACATTAGCTTGTACATTAAACTTGGTAGGTCTCTCCTACAACTGGTTGGTTAGGAACACCGTGCGTTTTTGAAATATTTTAGTGTTAATTATCTACCTTATTCAAAAAAGTATCTTTACAATTCATTGTTTTACATACTGTTCATCTTTAATTATGCATGACTCGATGTGAGACAAGTCGTTGACCCAATAAGTGAACAAGTTTAAATAAAGACTTCTATTCTTTATCATAAGTAGTTCTTTAAAGCGGGTCTTTATTTCAGATTCTATAGCCAGAGGTTTGGTGTCAAAATCATATCAAGGACCAGCAATTTCTGATCCCTTACCGGAAACTTTCAATCCTCTACCAGAAGGCCGGAAAGAAGGTAAGCTCTTTTTTCACTAATAGTTATAAAAGTAACATTACAAATGTTTCGTAAGTGCTATTCTGAGTAAAATAACATTGACTGTTTGGTGTTATACTGAGTAAAATAACAATGACTGTTTGATGTTATACTGAGTAAAATAACAATTACTGTTTGGTGTTATACTGAGTAAAATAACAATGACTGTTTGGTGTTATACTGAGTAAAATAACAATGACTGTTTGGTGTTATACTGAGTAAAATAACAATGACTGTTTGGTGTTATACTGAGTACGATAACAATGACTGTTTGGTGTTATACTGAGTACGATAACAATGACTGTTTGATGTTATACTGTGTAAGATAGCAATGGCCGTTTGATGTTATATTGCTTAAGCAATTGATGTTCCCGACCGTCCAACAATAAAAAATACTAACATTGACCTTGACCTTCATAAAAAAAACCCTGAAACTGGAACTTAATATATAGGCAATAATACCTTGAAGAAAAGTGCAGGCAATTGACTGACTGACGGCCGGACGGACGGACGGGAAGAAAACCTAAAGTACCCCCAGTTTCACCGGTAGGGAACTAATTAAGCATGATATGCCATGATCCTTGTAAGAAGAAATCGCGCCATGACTTGCCGTGTGTTATGTGTGACTATATTTCTATTCAGGGGAGACCACGTGGTTTGTTGAGAGTCCTCCTCTATACAGGTTCCCAGTCCGAAGGTGCAGTGAATCTGACAAGGATAGCATTCGCCTTAGTCGGAATAGTCGTAAGGTAGTAGTCACGTTACATATATAGAGAGAATATTCAAATAGTTTGACGCTTTGATTTCTCTGAATCTCTTCGTCTGAGAAAACTTACTGAATCTAACATATACACATATTTCACAAGTACGACAAAATATCGACATTTTCACTCCATTGTATTTTCTATCTACATTTCAAAGATGACTCGTATCTGTATGTAGTTGATTATGAAAACGTCCTTTTAACGGGCTGCCTAACGCTTTTTAGTGTTTACTAATCTTATCTTGTGGATGTGGTTGCATGAGTATTGTCCAATCAGTATGATATTTCAATGGTATTTTCGTGTGTAAACGCTGTTATATATATTATCATTGTGTTGACTGTGTTATATGTTATCACTGTGTTGACTGTGTTATATATTATCGTTGTGTTGACTGTGTTATATACTATCTTTGTGTTGACTGTGTTATATATTATCTTTGTGTCGACTGTGTTATATATTATCGTTGTGTTGACTGTGTTATATATTATTGTTGTGTTGACTGTGTTATATATTATCGTTGTGTCGACTGTGTTATATATTATCTTTGTGTTGACTGTGTTATATATTATCTTTGTGTCGACTGTGTTATATATTATCGTTGTGTTGACTGTGTTATATATTATTGTTGTGTTGACTGTGTTATATATTATCTTTGTGTTGACTGTGTTATATATTATCTTTGTGTCGACTGTGTTATATATTATCGTTGTGTTGACTGTGTTATATATTATTGTTGTGTTGACTGTGTTATATATTATCGTTGTGTTGACTGTGTTATATGTTATCGTTATGTTGACTGTGTTATATAGTATCACTGTGTTGACTGTGTTATATATTATTGTTGTGTTGACTGTGTTATATATTATCGTTGTGTTGACTGTGTTACATATTATCGTTGTGTTGACTGTGTTACATATTATCATTGTGTTGACTGTGTTATATATTATCGTTGTGTTGACTGTGTTATATATTATCGTTGTGTTGACTGTGTTATATATGTTATCGTTGTGTTGACTGTGTTATATATTATCATTGTATTGACTGTGTTATATATTATCGTTGTGTTGACTGTGTTATATATTATCATTGTGTTGACTGTTATATATTATCATTGTGTTGACTGTGTTATATATTATCGTTGTGTTGACTGTGTTATATACTATCTTTGTGTTGACTGTGTTATATATTATCTTTGTGTCGACTGTGTTATATATTATCGTTGTGTTGACTGTGTTATATATTATTGTTGTGTTGACTGTGTTATATATTATCGTTGTGTCGACTGTGTTATATATTATCTTTGTGTTGACTGTGTTATATATTATCTTTGTGTCGACTGTGTTATATATTATCGTTGTGTTGACTGTGTTATATATTATTGTTGTGTTGACTGTGTTATATATTATCGTTGTGTTGACTGTGTTATATATTATCGTTGTGTTGACTGTGTTATATATTATCGTTGTGTTGACTGTGTTATATATTATCGTTGTGTTGACTGTGTTATATATTATCGTTGTGTTGACTGTGTTATATGTTATCGTTATGTTGACTGTGTTATATAGTATCACTGTGTTGACTGTGTTATATATTATTGTTGTGTTGACTGTGTTATATATTATCGTTGTGTTGACTGTGTTACATATTATCGTTGTGTTGACTGTGTTACATATTATCATTGTGTTGACTGTGTTATATATTATCGTTGTGTTGACTGTGTTATATATTATCGTTGTGTTGACTGTGTTATATATGTTATCGTTGTGTTGACTGTGTTATATATTATCATTGTATTGACTGTGTTATATATTATCGTTGTGTTGACTGTGTTATATATTATCATTGTGTTGACTGTTATATATTATCATTGTGTTGACTGTGTTATATATTATCATTGTGTTGACTATTATATATTATCATTGTGTTGACTGTGTTATATATTATTATTGTGTTGACTGTGTTATATATTATCATTGTGTTGACTGTGTTATATATTATTGTTGTGTTGACTGTGTTATATATTATTGTTGTGTTGACTGTGTTATATATTATCATTGTATTGACTGTGTTATATATTATCATTGTGTTGACTGTGTTATGTATTATCGTTGTGTTGACTGTTATATATTATCATTGTGTTGACTGTTATATATTATCATTGTGTTGACTGTGTTATATATTATTGTTGTGTTGACTGTGTTATATATTATCGTTGTGTTGACTGTGTTATATATTATTGTTGTGTTGACTGTGTTATATATTATCATTGTATTGACTGTGTTATATATTATCATTGTGTTGACTGTGTTATGTATTATCGTTGTGTTGACTGTTATATATTATCATTGTGTTGACTGTTATATATTATCATTGTGTTGACTGTGTTATATATTATTGTTGTGTTGACTGTGTTATATATTATCGTTGTGTTGACTGTGTTATATATTATCATTGTGTTGACTGTGTTATATATTATCGTTGTGTTGACTGTGTTATATATTATCGTTGTGTTGACTGTGTTATATATTATCGTTGTGTTGACTGTGTTATATATTATCATTGTGTTGACTGTTATATATTATCATTGTGTTGACTGTGTTATATATTATCGTTGTGTTGACTGTGTTATATATTATCATTGTGTTGACTGTGTTATATATTATCATTGTGTTGACTGTGTTATATATTATCATTGTGTTGACTGTTATATATTATCATTGTGTTGACTGTTATATATTATCATTGTGTTGACTGTTATATATTATCATTGTGTTGACTGTTATATATTATCGTTGTGTTGACTGTTATATATTATCGTTGTGTCGACTGTGTTATATATTATCGTTGTGTTGACTGTTATATATTATCGTTGTGTTGACTGTGTTATATATTATCGTTGTGTTGACTGTGTTATATATTATCGTTTTGTTGACTGTGTTATGTATTATCGTTGTGTTGACTGTTATATATTATCGTTGTGTTGACTGTGTTATATATTATCGTTGTGTTGACTGTGTTATATATTATCACTGTGTTGAATGTGTTATATATTATCGTTGTGTTGACTGTGTTATATATTATCGTTGTGTTGACTGTGTTATATATTATCGTTGTGTTGACTGTGTTATATATTATCATTGTGTTGACTGTGTTATATATTATCGTTGTGTTGACTGTTATATATTATCATTGTGTTGACTGTGTTATATATGTTATCGTTGTGTTGACTGTGTTATATATTATTGTTGTGTTGACTGTGCTATATATTATCATTGTGTTGACTGTTATATATTATCGTTGTGTTGACTGTGTTATATATTATCGTTGTGTTGACTGTGTTATATATTATCATTGTGTCCTTGGTTAATAACACCTTTTATAGACGTCATTTCATTGGATGTTTAAACGTTGCTTTTATCAGCAGGTAGGGCTGATGTAATATATGAACAAAGAAAGACAATTGCTTATAGATATATACAGAACATGTGACGGATACACAATAAATCCAGAATATCTACGCTTCTTCCTGGTTCAGACTAGTAGGCCTAATAGCCTGTTTCCATATCAAAAACTTTATGATAAGATTTCATACAGGCTTTCCCCGGCGTTACGTTTGTGTCTGTGTACCAACAAATGTATGTTAGTTAAAAACCACACTGACTCGCTACCACGCACGACTAAACATGATGTTGTTACCTATTCTTTAAGGTTACAATATGTGTTGATGTATGTGAGTTTGTTGTTATAATCACTTGTCACCACTGGATACAAATCTGTATCTCGCGGTGATATGTTCAGTCTTAATCAATTCTATATATATCTATTCTCATGGACGTTGACCAATTTGATTCTCTACAGGATGTTTTGAGAGTTTTTCAGACTTTATACACAATAAACATGTATTAATTAGATCAATTACCATTTCACGGACGATAGTTACCATGGTGTTGAGTAATAAGTATTTATGTAATATCTTAGTTTCTGTACAGGTAGTTCGTGTCACTGAAACTAGATTTTGATGAAAGTTTTCATGTTATCATATATCCACTGCTTCTTTATATTTTTCTGTGGTTGCTACGCTGCTTTCATATATATCCATTTTTGGACGAAATGTATATTAACACTCTGGCATCTTCGCGTGCGTTATATTTTTAAATGTCTTTGCCGTTGGTCCCATAGCGTGCAATCATAGAACTTGGCTCTGTAAATGTCACGCTAGCATTCGCCCTCGGCCCACACCAGCCGAAGGGTTTATGGTTGTTGTTTTTTCAGCCGCTATATATATAACTTATATTGTCTTTCTAGTACTGTTTATATATCATGTCGTTGTATTATATGTTGTTTATATACATACAAATGTAGATCTATAGCTGATAGGGGCCCTTGGATCAGTCCCCCAACAACACTGTGCCCTAACGCAGGAGGACTTTTTCTCTGCACACGATTAGCCTTAAATTTTGAAAAGTGTTTTAAAACTCAGTATGAGCTATTTACTATCGCATATGGAGCACAATAATCATTATTAGAAAACAATACTATATTATATCTCGGTTATAAGGCTAACCATTACACTAAATTATATTTTGGTTATAAGGTTCACCATGGTTCAGTTCAAAGAAACAAAAAGACTGAAATAGACAAAAGCCAGGTTATTTTTTGGGGAAAAAAGGAAAATAAAATCAAAATGTTATTCAGGAAGAAGATAAAGTTCTATAAATTCTAAAATAATCAAAAGGATGTTACTTTTGACAAATTGTTCCAGCAAAAGGCAATTACATTGTTATGATTAGGAAAGTGCCTTAATGTTTAAATTATTGGGGGAGGGAGGGGGTATTTTGTTTTATTTTTCTATGATCCTCTACATGCTACATATGTTGACACTGGTAGGTCTCGGACAGGGAAAAGTGAGGCATTGGCAAGGTAGATATTAGATAGGTAGCATAAAGTTTTTAAAAAGGCGAGAAAAGATAAGATCCTAAATTTAGCGGTCTCTTAAGATCATAAAATGGAGCAGCAGGTAGAATGTTTATGACCTATCTGTAGGGCAGACCACATCACAATGTGTCGTGTTTCCTACAGGAAATGTAATACCAATAAAACATAATTATACATTTCAGGCAAGTGGATCATTCGGACGAAAAAAACAATCGTTTTCAAAAACAATTTCCAATGTTTTCAAAATAAAAAGGAAGAATTCTTTATCCTCCAATCCCGGCACTACAATTCCAGAGGAGGCGAACAGTGACCAAGTAAGAGGTTATTTATCGGTAATTAACAAAAAATGATCATGGTCAATACTCATTGCTAGACCCCAAAACAAAGCAATTTATATGACTGAATAGTACAAAATTAAGACAATACATGATCAATAATATACCTGATGTTATACAATCGTTTCCTCGCTAAGCATACTTTGCGAAGCCTTAAATATTTTTTTTGTGTGATTTCGATAACATGATCTCTCACAGACTTATTAGCCTTGATTATATTACCGAATTTCATTATTAGAATACAAAGGGAGAACGCGGAGGAGGATTCCCCTGTATCCCAATCGTATCTTACGAAGGTAAGCCATTTTATACACTACAATAAACAAGATCACTGTCTGTATATATTTAGTTTATCGGTTGAAATAAAACAGTAAAAACTGTAGCTTGATATGTGAATATGGGGGAGGTCAGCGGACAGATGTAGCGAGTATAATACAGTAATATGTTGTGGGATGTCACCAGACACATGTAGCGAGTATGATATAGTAATATGTTGTGGGATGTCACCAGACACATGTAGCGAGTATAATATAGTACTTTGTGAGAGGTCACCAGACACATGTAGCGAGTATAATATAGTAATATGTTGTGGGATGTCACCAGACACATGTAGCGAGTATGATATAGTTATCTGTTGTTGGAGGTCACACGACACATGTAGCGAGTATAATATAGTACTTTGTGAGAGGTCACCAGACACATGTAGCGAGTATAATATAGTAATATGTTGTGGGATGTCACCAGACACATGTAGCGAGTATAATATAGTAATATGTTGTGGGATGTCACCAGACACATGTAGCGAGTATGATATAGTAATATGTTGTTGAATGTCATCAGACACATGTAGCGAGTATGATATAGTAATATGTTGTGGGATGTCACCAGACACATGTAGCGAGTATGATATAGTAATATGTTGTGGGATGTCACCAGACACATGTAGCGAGTATGATATAGTAATATGTTGTTGAATGTCATCAGACACATGTAGCAAGTATGATATAGTAATATGTTGTTGAATGTCATCAGACACATGTAGCGAGTATGATATAGTAATATGTTGTGGGATGTCACCAGACACGTGTAGCGAGTATGATATAGTAATATGTTGTGGGATGTCACCAGACACGTGTAGCGAGTATGATATAGTAATATGTTGTGGGATGTCACCAGACACATGTAGCGAGTATGATATAGTAATATGTTGTGGGATGTCACCAGACACATGTAGCGAGTATGATATAGTAATATGTTGTGGGATGTCACCAGACACATGTAGCGAGTATGATATAGTAATATGTTGTGGGATGTCACCAGACACGTGTAGCGAGTATGATATAGTAATATGTTGTGGGATGTCACCAGACACATGTAGCGAGTATGATATAGTAATATGTTGTGGGATGTCACCAGACACATGTAGCGAGTATGATATAGTAATCTGTTGTTGGAGGTCACACGACACATGTAGCGAGTATGATATAGTAATATGTTGTGGGATGTCACCAGACACATATAGCGAGTATGATATAGTAATATGTTTTTGAATGTCACCAGACACATGTAGCGAGTATGATATAATAATATGTTATGGGATGTCACCAGACACATGTTGCGAGTATGATATAGTAATATGTTGTGAGAGGTCACCAGACACATGTAGCGAGTATGATATAGTAATATGTTGTGGGATGTCACAAGACACGTGTAGCGAGTATAATATAGTAATATGTTGTGGGATATCACCAGACACATGTAGCGAGTATGATATAGTACTTTGTGAGAGGTCACCAGACACATGTAGCGAGTATGATATAGTAATATGTTGTGGGATGTCACCAGACACATGTAGCGAGTATGATATAGTACTTTGTGAGAGGTCACCAGACACATGTAGCGAGTAAGATATAGTAATATGTTGTGGGATGTCACCAGACACATGTAGCGAGTATGATATAGTAATATGTTGTGGGATGTCACCAGACACATGTAGCGAGTATGATATAGTAATATGTTGTGGGATGTCACCAGACACATGTAGCGAGTATGATATAGTAATATGTTGTGGGATGTCACCAGACACATGTAGCGAGTATGATATAGTAATATGTTGTTGAATGTCATCAGACACATGTAGCAAGTATGATATAGTAATATGTTGTTGAATGTCATCAGACACATGTAGCGAGTATGATATAGTAATATGTTGTGGGATGTCACCAGACACATGTAGCGAGTATGATATAGTAATATGTTGTGGGATGTCACCAGACACATGTAGCGAGTATGATATAGTAATATGTTGTGGGATGTCATCAGACGCATGTAGCGAGTATAATATAGTACTTTGTGAGAGGTCACCAGACACATGTAGCGAGTATGATCTAGTAATATGTTGTGGGATGTCACCAGACAGATGTAGCGAGTATGATATAGTAATATGTTGTGGGATGTCACCAGACACATGTAGCGAGTATGATATAGTAATATGTTGTGGGATGTCACCAGACACATGTAGCGAGTATGATATAGTAATCTGTTGTTGGAGGTCACACGACACATGTAGCGAGTATGATATAGTAATATGTTGTGGGAGGTCACAAGACACATGTAGCGAGTATGATATAGTAATCTGTTGTTGGAGGTCACACGACACATGTAGCGAGTATAATATAGTAATATGTTGTGGGAGGTCACACGACACTTGTACCGAGTCATATAGCAGTCTTTGGGAGGTCAGCCGACACATAAAGTATATCAAGTTATATAGTGATCTGTAGAAGATCAGCTGACACATAACGAGTTATGGGAGGTCAGCCGACACATATATCAAGTTATATAGTGATCTAGGGAGGTCAGCCGACACATATATCGAGCTATATGGTAATCTAAGGAGGTCAGCCGACACATATAAGGAGTTATTTGTAATCTAGGGAGGTCAGCTGACACATATAACGAGTCATGGGAGGTCAGCCGACACATATAACGAGTCATGGGAGGTCAGCCGACACATATAACGAGTTATGGGGGTCAGCCGACACATATATCGAGTTAATTGTAATCTAGGGAGGTCAGCCGACACATATAACGAGTTAATTGTGATCTATTTGAGGTCAGCCCACTAATGTAGCGAGTGTACAGTGTATCATTCAGCTTGTTCGTCTTTTTATGGCCGTTCAATGATGCTATTGGATATCCAGAAGATAAACAGAGATATGTATTTAAACTACTTGTCAATAGGTCAATTACCATATTCTCCTATTTTAGATTGTGAAGAAGAGGAAGTATTGGTGTCCCCCAAACCACCACAATTGGTTGGTAAAAGAGCAATACAACAAAACGACACAAACACCAAACAGGTATCTATTGACTATAGCTGAACATATGAAACAGGTGTGAGTGCTGCCTCAAGTAGAAATCGTATGAGATATAGCAATATGCATTTATTAAAAGTTTGACAGATCATTCTGTACCAAACAACTACAACAACAATTACGATCAACAATTATTTAAAATCCAAACATATCGTCACCAGCCCTTAATGTCTTACCTGTATTGTCACGTGTCATCACCAGGTCCTAAATGTCTTACCTGTATTGTCACGTGCCATCACCAGCTCCTTGATGTCTTACCTGTAATGTCACGTGACATCACCAGCTCCTTGATGCCTTACCTGTATTGTCACGGGTCATCACCAGCTCCTTGATGTCTTACCTGTATTGTCACGTGTCATCACCAACTCCTTAATGTCTTACCTGTATTGCCACGTGTCATTACCAGCTCCTTAATGGCTTACCTGTAATGTCACGTGACATCACCAGCTCCTCAATATCTTACATATAATGTCACGTGTCATCACCAGCTCCTTAATATCTTATCTGTATTGTCACGTGTCATCACCAGCTCCTTAATATCTTACCTGTAATGTCACGTGTCATCACCAGCTCCTCAATATCTTACCTGTAATGTCACGTGTCATCACCAACTCCTTAATGTCTTACCTGTAATGTCACGTGTCATCACCAGCTCCTTAATGTCTTACCTGTAATGTCACGTGTCATCACCAGCTCCTCAATATCTTACCTGTAATGTCACGTGTCATCACCAACTTCTTAATATCTTACCTGTAATGTCACGTGTCATCACCAGCTCCTCAATATCTTACATGTAATGTCACGTGTCATCACCAGCTCCTTAATGTCTTACCTATAATGTCACGTGTCATCACCAGCTCCTTAATGTCTTACCTGTAATGTCACGTGTCATCACCAGCTCCTTAATGTCTTATCTGTAATGTCACGTGTCATCACCAACTCCTTAATGACTTACCTGTATTGTTACATGTCGTTATCTATTTGCCTTTAAAAGTACCTGTATTATTCCATACCTTCCTTTCCTGTGCGCTGATCAAATTACTGATACTGACTAATTTATTGTACACAACTAAGATAACCAGGTGAAAGTTGCCTTAAAATATGTGAAGAAATTGACAAAATACCGTCTCCAATGCATAACCGACTACTTGTTAATTTTTTTTTATTATTTACTTTTTGTCAGAAAACAGAAGAGAAAAGTGAGACCAATAAAAGAACTTTTAAAAAGATGAAAAATCCCTTTAAAAAGAAAATTGATGTAAGTATGTCGTAACTTTACATTTTATTGGCAACTTAATATGTTAACTTTATTGCTCACACAAATGTTCATTGAAATGTAAGTCAGTTGTACGCTGTATTATTCAGAACTCCTGGCAGTATTTGGTATTAATCTCTTACCATTATCTAACACAAAACACTTCATTGATCCCTATAGATACGTCATACCTTAGACTTTCCCTGTTTCTACACATTTGGATTAACAAATAACACGTGATCACATTCCATCTTGAGGTGACCTGTGTGACAACTTTACACCAGGAAGATCAACACATCACCATTCATTTGAATCGTTTAGGTTGCTGTCCTCAAATATGCGTGCGCTAGATTCTAAAGAACCCTTTTAAACGTTTGTATATGTGACTTCTATAGGATAGAAAATAGAAATAAAGTTTTAGCGTACAGAGTGTCTTATATTACGTATTTGTGTCGTGCTTATCATAGTGATAACTTTGGTTTGTTGGTACGAATAAAATCATCCGGTAATTATGCAGGGCCTTATAATACAGATCAGTTTTAACTTTATTTGAATAAAGTTGACCTAGATTATGGTAATACGGTATATATATCCCAGTACACTCCATAGTTCTCCGTAGTATCTAGATGTTTGAACCCCCTGCTAAATTCTTATTACGAGGCCATTTAATAATCATCAATGAAATTTGACTAAATTCGGTAAAAAAACATTCCACCAGGCTTTGTTTTGATATTAAATATTTTAATTTCTACAAGAACTAAACATGTACCATGTCTACTGTTATACTGTTTGATAACTTTCCTATTTTGAGTAATTCTGAGTCCGTAATGTGATGTCCGCGCTAGATAAAATTATAGTTCTGATGCCTTTTCAAAAATATATTTAAATAAAGATTTTATATCGTAGCAAGAATAAACAGTACGATGGTGTAAATACAGACTGTGTTTACGCCTTGTACAGTCTCAATCGAATCTGGATTAATCAAAATTGAGCTTATCTACACCAGGACATATTACTATTACCTATAATAGGTATCAGGTACCGTGTTCTACAATAACTGACAAGTATATTAATTCCTTTAAGCAAGATAACTTCCTTGTTAGGAAAAAAATCATTAAATCAACATTACTACCGTGTTTATTTGACAGGCGAACGATAAATATCAGCTGAATATGTGTGTATAAATCAATATCGACGAATTTTGTATGTGTTGTATATATACATGTAAATTTACATGCTTTGTTTATTTTAAACAAAAATTGCATTATACAACATATCGCCACAGACATCTTAATACTCGTTTCAATGTTTGATAATCATTCCCCTGGAATATAACATCGTTGTTCATTATTGTGTGGATTTAAATTTTAAATGACACCCGATTTATGTTTCAGAGACGTAAATCACTGAGAATGAGCCGGGTTCTTAAGGACAACAACGTAGTTGTACTTGCATTGCCAAGTAAAAATGATCTGTCGGTGTGATATATATTCAGATAATGCTGACAACATTGGTACACTTAAATGGGACCTCTTGTCAACTATGTACTGGAACACGTTACTTCATGACAAATATGAACACGGATGCATGATATATAACAAGATTTCAAGATTGTGAAATAATACACGATTTTATGTCAACATTACACGTGATTTCATTTCAAGATTATTAACTAATACATGATTTTATGTCAACATTAACGTGATTTCATTTCAAGATTATTAATTAATACATGGTGTTGTGTCAACATTCACGTGATTTCATTTTTCTGGATTGTGAACTTAAAAATGATTATATGTCATCATTTTTTACTCATATGTAATTTCATGCCAACCTTTTATATATTGAGTGCGACTTTTTGTCAACATTTCATTTACTGATTTTGTAAATTTATGTCAATATTTTATGTACTGATTATGTGAATTTATGTCAACATTTTATATCATCAGTAAATTTACAATGCACGTCAATATTCTATGTACTAATTATGTGAATTTGTCAACATTATACTGTTACTCCAACCTGGCGTCATGCTAACTTTGTGTCCTGATAATTATGTTAATAACATTTAACATGTACCTTGTAAATTATAAATCAGTTTATTATACCTATTATACCATCAGTCAAATAATATTTTGGCATTGAACTGGATGTACGGCGTGTACGTTATGATATTAATAAACTAACCTCGGTAAATTGGCTTTCAATAAGAGTTATTCTACAGGTTTGTATTCCAATTAAGAAGTAAGTCAGTTGTTGGAATTAAGGCGAGTATATGTATCTATGTCCTAGTATGTTATACAGTAAATATAAACCCTACATTACCCATACCCCAGTCTGTAATACTGTAAATATAAACCCTACATTACCCATATCCAAGTCTGTTATACTGTAAATATAACCCCTACATTACCCATACCCCAGTCTGTAATACTGTAAATATCAACCCTACATTACCCATACCCCAGTCTGTAATACTGTAAATATCAACCCTACTTTACCCATACCCCAGTCTGTAATACTGTAAATATCAACCCTACGTTACACATATCCCAGTCTGTAATACTGTAAATATAAACCCTACATTATCCATACCCCAGTCTGTAATACTGTAAATATAAACCCTACATTACCCATACCCCAGTCTGTAATACTGTAAATATAAACCCTACATTACCCATACCCCAGTCTGTAATACTGTAAATATAAACCCTACATTACCCATACCCCAGTCTGTAATACTGTAAATATAAACCCTACATTACCCATACCCCAGTCTGTAATACTGTAAATATAAACCCTACATTATCCATACCCCAGTCTGTAATACTGTAAATATCAACCCTACATTAACCATTCCCCAGTCTGTAATACTGTACATATAAACCCTACATTAACCATTCCCCAGTCTGTTATACTGTAAATATCAACCCTACATTAACCATTCCCCAGTCTGTAATACTGTACATATCAACCCTACATTAACCATTCCCCAGTCTGTTATACTGTAAATATCAACCCTACGTTACACATACCCCAGTCTGTAATACTGTACATATAACTCCTACATTACCCATACCTCAGTGTGTACTATTGTAAATATAAACATTATATTATCCAAACCTCAGTCTATTCTACTGCATACATTTGCCATGTATACAAGCATATTTATCTGTTAAATAACCGTGATGTTATTGTATGAACGTTTGCTGTATACCTACTGAGCATTATTCCATTATCTTATTTACAGTGACGTTACATACAATAATGATAAAACAAATGATTAAGTATTTTGACGTCAAATTTAAAAACGATTTCTTTTCCATTGATATTGAATCCTATCAATACCCCCGCAACGAAGTTAGGGGGTATACTGGAATCAGGTTGTCCGTCCGTCCGTCCGTCCGTCCGTCCGTCTGTCTGTAGACATATTTTGTTCGGGTAACTTCTCCTAAACCGATGGGCCGATTCCAATGAAACTTCACACACATATTAATGATCATGTGTAGATGTGCATGTCACTTTCTTTTTTCCAAAATTATGGTTGCTATGACAACTGGTCACTTTAAACAGGTTTTCCGATAAGAACCATAACTTTAAGTTTGTCCGGACAACTCCTCCAAAATCGAAGAGCCGATTTCAATGAAACGTCACACAAATGTAGGGGACCAGGTGTAGATGTGCATGCCACTTTCTTTTCCTCAAAATTATGGTTTCCATGGCAACTGATTACTATATTACTAGGTTATCTTAGTTAGCTTCTAATTTACAGTTCCAATTTACCAATGACTCGTGCAGATTGCGGGGGTATTAGCCATCCTGGCGACAGTTCTAGTTTTAACTTCCTATTTAACTTTTAACTGCCTGTACATAGTTCCGTTCGTGTTTGTATTTATGATAATAATATATGTTTGTGATATTATTCGTATTTCGGGTGTCATAATTATACAAGGTAATTTGTTATACTATAGTATATAAATGTTATATACCTATATTACCACCGGATACCTGATAACAAGTAATAC
Organism: Pecten maximus; assembly: GCF_902652985.1. Lineage (NCBI taxonomy): Eukaryota > Metazoa > Mollusca > Bivalvia > Pectinida > Pectinidae > Pecten > Pecten maximus. The sequence goes on along the minus strand of NC_047015.1, from coordinate 4,229,568 downwards.
AAAAATCAATCTTATGCTGCCATTATTTCATTAGCTACAACAATGCAATTCCGATACATATTCTTGGTTTTATTGATCGTTATGTAATATTAGCTTACATGAAATATAATACTGTTTTAGAAACACATGCAATATATTTGTACATTGGAACTAAATGTATTGAAACAATTGTAATTTTATGCTGTTACGTGTGAAGCTGATTTGAATTTAAGAATAAAACATGCCTTCAAGTTGTTTTGGTGTCAATCCACATTACATCACTGAGGTCTGTAAACAGTGTCTTCGTAAAGGGAGATATCACATATCTGTAAACAGTCTACATATAGGGAGATATCACATATCGGTAAACAGTCTCTACATATAGGGAGATATCACATATCTGTAAACAGTCTCTACGTATAGGGAGATATCACATATCTGTAAACAGTCTCTACATATAGGGAGATATTACATATCTGTAAACAGTCTCTACATATAGGGAGATATCACATATCTGTAAACAATTTCTACATATAGGGAGATATCACATATCTGTAAACAGTCTCTACATATAGGGAGATATGACACATCTGAAACAGTCTCTACATATAGGGAGATATCACATATATGTAAACAGTCTCTACATATAGGGAGATATCACATATATGTAAACAGTCTCTACGTATAGGGAGATATCACATATCTGTAAACAGTCTCTACGTATAGGGAGATATCACATATCTGTAAACAGTCTCTACATATAGGGAGATATCACATATATGTAAACAGTCTCTACATATAGGGAGATATCACATATCTGTAAACAGTCTCTACATATAGGGACATACTACATATCTGTAAACAGTCTCTACATATAGGGAGATATCAAATATCTGTAAAAAGTCTCTACATATAGGGAGATATCACATATCTGTAAACAGTCTCTACATATAGGGACATACTACATATCTGTAAACAGTCTCTACATATAGGGACATACTACATATCTGTAAACAGTCTCTACATATAGGGAGATATCACATATCTGTAAACAGTCTCTACATATAGGGAGATATAAAATATCTGTAAACAGTCTCTACATAATATAGGGAGATATAAAATATCTGTAAACAGTCTACATATTGAGACACATTACATATATGTAAACTGTATCTACATATAGGGATACCTTACATATCTGTAAACAGTCTACATGTAGAGATACATTTTGCAGTGTAAGTTTGATTTGATGCAAACAGGAAAAAACGTTAACTCAATTAAAATGATGGTAGTATAAGAGTACACAATACCTCTCCAAACATTCTAGTCGTAAACATTTTCAGAATGTCTCACCATGTTAATATACAATGTACATGTAAACTACACAAGCCATGTGCTTATTAGAAGTTATTGGCTCACAGCCGAATGCTATTTTCTAGTCTTGGTGTTTTTGGCACTGAGGATTTTGCAATTCTTTGTAATACATGCAGTGATGGATGTCATCCAGGATAGTGACGGATGTCCTCCATGATATTGACGGGTGTCCTCCATGATAGTGATGGATGTCCTCCAGGATATTGACGGGTGTCCTCCATGATAGTGATGGATGTCCTCCAGGATATTGAAGGATGTCCTCCATGATATTGACGGGTGTCCTCCATGATAGTGATGGATGTCCTCCAGGATATTGACGGGTGTCCTCCATGATAGTGACGGATGTCCTCCATGATATTGACGGGTGTCCTCCATGATAGTGATGGATGTCCCCCAGGATATTGACGGGTGTCCTCCATGATAGTGATGGATGTCCTCCAGGATATTGACGGGTGTCCTCCGTGATATTTACGGGTGTCCTCCAGGACATTGACGGATGTTTTATGAAATCCCTATTGAGTGAGACGACCACTAAAAATGGTACGTCAATAGATCATTGATGGTTCCGTATTCGTCGCCATTGTTGCAGTCATTTTGTAGAGGAGGTGTAGATATATCCTCCCACACAGCAGTCATTCGGTGTGACCAAACCTGCAATGTATTAGAAAGGTGTATTTAACCCAAGTTGGAAAAAAACGCGTTACAATGTACAAGCAAAACATCACTTATTCAATGGTTACCAATAAATGCAACCTCCTTAATGCAAGGATTCAAAGTAAATATATATATATTCATTGGTTTATCAGCATCACTGGATTAAACTGAGTTAAAAAGGATCGATACCAATATAAATAGATAAATAAAGACAACATACCTGCTCCACTGATTGTCTCCCTTTAAATACAGAAACACGACTGTAATCATCGGCTTATGTAATTGTAAAACAAAATACATGTAGATATGTAAGTATATGTATTTGTCATGTATTAGCAATCAGGGCTTGTTTAAGTTAGACAGCTCACATATTTTACAATAAAAAATCGATGTTGCCATTTCTAAAAACATTAACGTAAATATGACGTCAATTTAATGTCTCGACCCTCTGAATAACTGTAGTCTTTATATCTTGCTTTTAACTCTAAATTCAATATATTACATGACAAAGAATTTCCCTTTAAATGAACATATAGTTATCTGACCAAAGAGTGAGATAGACCTCGAGTTTGTCCTCTTTATTATAATCAAATTTAATACCTTTGACCCTTTTGGGTAACCACCTTTTTTTCTTGAACCAAACAAAACTCATTTATTGACAAATTACGTTCTAATCTTCTTGCGACGAGAACATGATGGATCTTACCCTAGTAGGAACTATTTCAATTAATAAATATAAATCAACAAATACGTCGATAGAATCACTACATAACCTCCCATAGACAAATTACCAGTAATATCTTTTCACTGGTATGAACGGGTTGCCAATCTTAAGTGATTTGTTGTGAACAATGAATTCTTAATAGATGTATTATAAAACACTATTCTCATATAGGGAACTGTTTCTTACCCCTGGGTGGTGTCGGCGGTCTGAAATTCGGATCATCGGAAGGGTCCTTTGGAATGGAAAACTGAAACAAGAGTAATTTTACTTAAGATGTTAATAGTCTATATTACAAAGACGACATATCGTGTATCACTATATAATATCGTATGGTAAGTTATACTTCGTGGTGGGATAGCTCCATGGGATGCACACTCGACTTTACCTTTCCGACCACGCTTGTTTTCCTCGGTAACTTTGATTTTTAATGCGAAACTAGCAATGATTTATCATACGTACCGCACCGCTGTCGAATTCCAACGCTGATACCCCTTAAATAAAAAAAAACGTTCATCCATCAGGTTTCACATAAAATATCTCGTAAAGCAATGTTCTATAACGGCTTATACGGTTAATTACACGATTGCGGTTGTCTCCTTTCCCTTTGTTAGGTCAACAGATGAAGGAAAAGTGAAGTCTTGTACGACTATCAACAAACATTCACTGTTTACAAAGTATATTTCTTTGTCGGTTGTCGTTTGTCCGGTAATTGATGTAAATGTACACTGCGGAGAGACCACAAAAATGATAGAAATATATAGTAATTTACTCTATTTACTTTACTTCTATAAATTAAGACGGATTTATGATTGAAGCTGCTTTTGATCAATTCTATGTTTTGCTCTTACATTTTCCTAATACAATTTGAAATAAACTTCATCTGTAGAATTAACACTATGGCTAAAACAAAGCGAACCGAGCAGCCCGACACTGCTGCTTTTAAATAATTTTTACTTGTGTGTTATGTGAAAAGAGAAACACCATGTTATATTCATAAGGAGCGTGATAAATTGAAGTATAGTGAACCCGTGTGTCAGCCTGCTAAACGCCAACTTTAATTGATATAGATAGGCCTGTCAGTTAATTTTATCAATACTTCTATATCATTGTGTATGGTACCTACCTCGGCGGCTGTGACGTCGCTCTACAGTACAATCGCTATCAGTCAGCTGGAAAAGTATACATAACAGTTTAAGGTCAAAAACGACGAAAAACACGCTTTTACGACAGCTGTTCTTGTGAACTTAAGGTCTGTGTAAAAGATTCATTATCAAAGTATACCTTCTCTTAAAGAGTAAAAATAATCATTATCGCAATTCACCTTCTGATCTTAAAGTGTGAAAACAATCATTATCACAGTTCACCTTCTGATCTTAAAGAGTAAAAACAATCATTATCACAGTTCACCTTCTGATGTTAAAGTGTAAAAACAATCATTATCACAGTGTACCTCCTTGTCTAAAAGTGTAAAAACAATCATTATCACATTGTACCTCCTTGTCTAAAAGTGTAAAAACAATCATTATCACAGTGTACAATGTACCTCCTGTATTTAGATAACATTAAAGAATACATATATATCTGAATTATCATTTTTCATTTGAAAACAAATCAGTTTACACTTTTTAAGACAAAATACACGTCAAGTAAGGTAAAAATATTAGTGCTACATAAAAGTTAATAAATGTCACCAGTATTTAGGAACTATTTGTAAAATCTGACGACTCAACTTTACTCTCTTTTACGACAGAAATGTCCCCAATCTTTAATTGCTCATCAAACTTCACTTAACATATTTTTGAAGAGTTTTTTATAGACTGTACATCAGCAAAACATTTCAATGATAAACTACAATTAGATTTTACACAAGCTAGGACCCCAACATAAACAATACGATGTGGTGTGGTATGTATAGAAATACCAATTAGTGTAACGAGTTTTGAAATGAAAGGTCTGTGTTAATATTTGTCATGGCCATTACAGATGTCGCCCTCCCAGATTTATTGAACATATGTAATGGAGTTGATCTAACTATGATTATATCATATTACAACATAATGAATAGTACACCTTGATATGAAACACTTCGGGTCTGACTGAGATAAATATGTCATACGCGTGCTATTTACCATTTCTGCTATATATCTCTCTTCTGCCAGCTTAGCGAGATCATAGGGTGTTCGGCCGTCCCTGTTCCTTAGTCGTTTGGCAATATCCACCCCGGGGTAGGTCAGCAAGATTTTGCAGAGACCAGAAAGTCCGTAGTGGGCGGCGAAATGCAGAAGCGTGGGATATAGTTTACCGATACGTAACTGGCTATCTAGATGTAATACAGAAGAGTGGGATACAGTTTACCGATACGTAACTGGCTATCTAGATGTAATACAGAAGAGTGGGATACACTTTACCGATACGTAACTGGTAATCTAGATGTAATACAGAAGCGTGGGATATAGTTTACAGATACGTAACTGGCTATGTAGATGTAATGCAGAAGAGTGGGATATAGTTTACCGATACGTAACTGGCTATCTAGATGTAATACAGAAGAGTGGGATACAGTTTACAGATACGTAACTGGCTATCTAGATGTAATACAGAAGAGTGGAATACAGTTTACCGATACGTAACTGGCTATCTAGATGTAATACAGAGGAGTGGTATACAGTTTACCGATACGTAACTGGCTATCTAGATGTAATACAGAGGTCAGGTACGTTATTAAGAGTATAGTTAATGAATTTGTCTTCGATGGGAACGATAAATAGCTGGATCCTAGTCGACACCCTGAAATACAATGATGTTATCGATATAGATTAGCTCATTTTCGAACCTTTGTTGAAATTATATCGAAACGCTGCCATAATAAATTATTTCCATTTAGTTAGCGAAAAAGCGGTTTCAACTGAACAAACCATTATGACAATAATTGCCTGTGACAAGATGGTTGATTGGATTTGAACGTTGACCATTTGTAAGTCTGTCTACGAAATCAGTATCTAATTCTTCCTTGCTCTTCTCCGAGACTCTCATGACATCACACATGAACGAAACTGGACTGACGACGTCAGAGATGATATCGGAGAACACCTCCATTGGGGATTGGATGGTCAATGAACAGACTCCAGCACATACGTCACCAACGTTCACTTCAATTTTCTTTTCGCCGTGTGTGATTCCTATAAAAACGGTAAACAAATAGATACATGTAAGTAATGCTATCAATCGGCTATAGCGTCGCGTGGAAAACTAGATAAGTAAGAACTATGAGGTAAGCTATGGTTGAGAGATCTTCTTTAATTATTAAACACATTTATTGTAACATAATCATATTAATCTCCTGTCCGTTTTAAGACTTGCTTTGGGAATAAAGTAAAATACCGTGTGAAGTACACATTGAATCATTGTAAAGATAAACCTACCTTTTGGTTTGAAAGAAAACATGGAGGCGTTTATACGGGTGGTGTCTATGGTGACGTCAGATCCTCGTTCATTTTGTACGGTAACTGTCACTTGTGTCGGGACGTCAGAACGAAACACCACATACACAGTGTCACGAACCTGTTTATAAAACACAGAGTCACGAACCTGTTTATAAAACACAGAGTCACGAACCTGTTTATAAAACACAGAGTCACGGACCTGTTTATAAAACACAGAGTCACGAACCTGTTTATAAAACACAGAGTCACGAACCTGTTTATATAACACAGAGTCACGAACCTGTTTATAAAACACAGAGTCACGAACCTGTTTATAAAACACAGAGTCACGGACCTGTTTATAAAACACGGTGTCACGAACCTGATTATAAAACACAGAGTCACGAACCTGTTTATAAAACACAGAGTCACGAACCTGTTTATATAACACAGAGTCACAGACCTGTTCATAAAAAACACAGTGTCACGAACCTATGTATAAAACACAGTGTCACGAACCTGTTTATAAAACACAGTCACGAACCTGTTTATAAAACACAGTCACGAACCTGTTTATAAAACACAGTGTCACGAACCTGTTTATAAAACACAGTGTCACGAACCTGTTTATAAAACACAGAGTCACGAACCTGTTTATAAAACACAGAGTCACGAACCTGTTTATAAAACACAGTGTCACGAACCTGTTTGTAAAAAACAGAGTCACGAACCTGTTTATAAAAATATCAATGCATGTAATGTGTTTTTCAAAAAGAACAACAGAACGGTTAATTATGTTTTTGAAATACAGTTTTAGCATACATATCGCTAATTTACAGTTAATTATTGAACTCGAAGCTTTATGTAGAATTATCATGTTTGATGTGGTATTTCTGTTCCAATACTTTAGTAAGCAATGCCGTAACATAGCATGTTCATGTATTCACACTTACCGAACAGATTGTTCCTGGAACAATACGGCACAGTTTCAAAGTTGGCGCGGAATTTCGCTGTTCCACCAACTCCAGTACATCCAGAATTGATCTCTTGAATGATATTCCTGAAGTACCAATGTGTGTCACTGGCCATTTCGAACTCATCTGGTATTTGTGTACCAGCACACTCCTACATTCATCCATGTCGAATTGTTTGGGTATCATCATAATTGTTTTCCTAGCAGTCATAAAAACATCAGAGAAATAACCTTCCTCGTTCTCCTTGACAGCCCTGATAAAGTCCGGTGTCATTATGATGGTGTTGACAGTGAATCTAGTGCGGACATCATGGTCTTCTTTTGCACGTGCAAGGATACTCTTGGAAACTGTTATCCCCAAAGTATCACTACTTAACGTTTTATATAAAGTGTCCGCGATATCAGCGCCATCATCCTCGTATATAATGTGCACAGTGTCCTTTGGTATTAGATCTGAAGCTAAAACAATAACATCTGTACTCATTGTTTGTGTCCTATACCATATTTACGTGTATTGTTTAAGTTATTTGATATCTAGTAATCAGTGAGATATTAAAATGCATATCAAATGAAAGAAGAAAATGATTTATATTAAACAATAATTAAAACACTTTTTATACTTATAATGATATGTGATAAAAACTTCAGAAAGGTTCATAAGGTATGACTTTCTTCATTGAAAGTAATCACTTTGTTTTCTGTCATTTTACAAACAATTTACAGAGTACGTACAATCTCAATCATTATCAATCAGATAGTAGTAATTAGCATTACCTCTATTGCTCGACAGTCGTTTCTTCATTGTCGCATGTCCTTGTCCATCTGTAACAAAGTTCGCTTTAATATAAAGCAATAAGAATAAAATGTTGTACCTATGACAGACCTTACTGTTATAACATCAGAAAGATTAAAAGGATCTTAACCCGAGTGTAGGGTTTTGTGACTGGCCAGCCAAAGTCTTTCACGAGGGTTGAGGTATTCCTGACAACGATATAGATCCACGTTAGATTATTTTCTCACTAACTGTGCATAAAATGTAACAAATCGTAAGGTGTTGTGAATCTCTCCCATCGCGCACTTATGGAAATGTGTGTAGAAATTGACGACGTTATCAACAACGTGGTAACGCTACATAAAATGATGACGCTACGCTATTGCGAGGCGTCATAGTGCGTGTCTGCTGTCTACCCCTTCCTCATGTGAAATCGATTTATCCCACCTCTAGCTATCACGGGATCACCTTGTGAAGCATGTTAGAATATAATCGTACACGGGTCTGTTTCGTGCACAGGTATAACTCAAGCCAGCTTTAAGTTTTCTTTTTAAAAACATGTACTCAACTAGAGAGAATTTTCCGAACTGAACTTATATATAACATATATATACTTATATTTTTAAGGCGATCGTAGATCCTAATTACCTTTTGTCTTTGATGGGAACTGGTTCATTGTCAAATAATCTGGATCATCTGAAAAAAAATCTGTTTAATCTTAGCAAAAGCAAATAGATCAGGATGTGATAACATATTTCACTGTCGTAGCACATAGTGACGATTTATACCTAGCTGTAGATATACTGATGCAGTACTATTGTGTTAACGATGTTATATAATATATGCGGTATATATTGACACAAATATATATTTGTATACTACAACGTCAACACAGGTAAGCCGAGTTGTAGATATACTACAACCTCATCATAGGTAAGCCGAGTTGTAGATATACTGACACAGATATATCTATATACTACAACGTCAACACAGGTAAGTCGAGTTGTAGATATACTGACACAAGAGATATATATATATACTACAACGTCATCACAGGTAAGCCGAGTTGTAGATATACTGAGGTACAGGCTTAGGTCGTATTTTTTTCTCCAAGGGGAAACTCTTTTTAAATAGTTTTTTTTATATCTACAAAGGAACACTGGATTGAATAATAAATCGGTTGTTTCTTGGTTTATGCCTGACTCCTTACATACATATCATTTAGGCTCAGTCCAGCGATTGCGGTTTTTTGTTTAACATTTGGTGTACAGTACTTTTAACATACTGTATTGTGTTATAACTAAAAGTTTCTTAATAAAGGTAACTGTGTGATGCCCCTTATCGTTATTTTTTCTAATTTTCTCTTTATAGATTTTGGAATATTTCTATTCTGATCTGATCAGTTTCCCATACAACATCCCCATATTATACTTACGTCCTTGTAAATGATGTTATTGATTTCCCTTATATTTAAATTTTTTACAATATTTATTCTTCTATGGGATTAACCATCATATTAGTTATTATGACGTGTCTATTGACCACCACAACATAATGATAAATGAACGTATAAGTGTTGATAGATAACTTCTCTTTTCCTATTTTTTGGAAAGGGTACAGAAACTCAGTGGGTGTTTCTTCTTCCTACGAGTTAATATTACTTCGATCACACTGGTACATGCTTAAATGTTTCGTAAAACCCTCGGTTCAAAATCTATCTTTTATACCATACGAATGTAGGTAAAATATACCAAACCCTATCAGATACCTTACTGATATACAAATAAAATTATCCATTCCTAAATCGCCTTGACCTATGACGTTTGGTTGTCCTAGTCGATTCATTATCAATATCACACTTTGAATGATGCCGACTGCCGACGAAAATAGCCTACCACACACATTTTCGAGAGGAACAAGTAGACGAAGGCAACTGAGAACCTGTATGGTCCATACCCTGTCTTATTGGGAATCACTGTATTTGTTTTATGATATGTAGTTCGAGTGTTCCATGTCATGCATATTTACGTCTGAAAATTGATAATATTGATCAGAGGGTCATTGCCATATAAGTTCATTGATGTAATATCAAATCGGGTTTTTTTTCTTTTTTATCAAACAATTGATTTTAATATCTTGTTCAGCTATCAAAGAGGATGTTGATATCCGTAGATAATAGTGACGTTACCTTAGGTTCTTCCCCTGTGCTTTGACATCGTGTTATCAGTTGTATGTATAGGTATAGGTTATTGGATACATGTCTACTAATTTACACCATTCCGCATTCATTCGTGATATAATGCCGTAATAAAAAGCAGAATGAGTCACTATATTCTATGTTGTGTTGTAATGGTGACAGTGATGTCACATAAACCGATTTATCTTTGAAGTGTATAATTTGTCAAGTAATATTTTTTTCTATCTGTTTACACAGGTGAATATTATAAGGTAATGGCTATTGCTGATTAAATTCCAATCGTTTTTCTCACAAGATATAATCTAATTGCTCGTCCTTAATCGCACAGAAAAAGAATCGTAGATGACAATTTATATCTGTAGTTCCATCAGTTTTTGTTGTTAATAAACTTACGGTTTGGATGGAGAAAAAAGTACAAGGATATTTAGAGAAATAAAATGCTTTGTAAGGTTCAAATCAACCGTATAGTAAAACAAATTTCAGTACTCGCGAAATGTGCTAATGGTAGTGTGATATATCATCAATGATATTCGTCGACCATACATATAGTGTACGTTCTGGATATCTACCTGTATCACTTGCACTGATACATGAGTTCACCTACTGACTTTCAATACAATCAATCAATCAATCGATCAATCAATCAATCAATCAATCAATCAATGCGTATTGATAACACTGGTACATGTCGAGTACAAACCACGTTTGTACCCGTCACTTTAGGCCTATAGATGTTCTATATGGAATGGCTTTCAATATTATTTCCTATTCCAGAGCAATTGTCACGGTTAATATACATATGCAAAATATATGCATATATCCTTATCTGAAAGGATCTAATCAAATATAAAAAGAAACTTACGAACAATGCCTATTATCTTTCTTCCTGACGGACGACAGATTATCATTGGTGATGGATACCGTACATAACGTAGTGACGATATGGACAAAACACACCCGGAACAGTAAGGTTTGTGTAATGTTATTAGGGACCAAACACACCCGGAACAGTGAGGTTTGTGTAATGTTATTAGGGACAAAACACACCCGGAACAGTAAGGTTTGTGTAATGTTATTAGGGACAAAACATACCCGGAACAGTAAGGTTTGGGAAATGTTATTAGGGACAAAACATACCCGGAACAGTAAGGTTTGTGTATTGTTATTAGGGACAAAACATACCCGGAACAGTAAGGTTTGTGTAATGTTATTAGGGACAAAACATACCCGGAACAGTAAGGTTTGTGTAATGTTATTAGGGACAAAACACACCCGGAACAGTAAGGTTTGGGAAATGTTATTAGGGACAAAACACACCCGGAACAGTAAGGTGTGTGTAATGTTATTAGGAACAAAACATACCCGCGGAACAGTAAGGTTTGGGAAATGTTATTAGGGGCAAAACATACCCTGAACAGTAAGGTTTGTGTAATGTTATTAGGGGCAAAACATACCCGGAACAGTAAGGTTTGTGTAATGTTATTAGGCACAAAACACACCCGGAACAGTAAGGTTTGTGTAATGTTATTAGGGGCAAAACATACCCTGAACAGTAAGGTTTGTGTAATGTTATTAGGGACAAAACATACCCGGAACAGTAAGGTTTGTGTAATGTTATTAGGGACAAACCACACCCGGAACAGTAAGGTTTGTGTAATGTTATTAGGGACAAAACATACCCGGAACAGTAAGGTTTGTGTAATGTTATTAGGGACAAAACATACCCGGAACAGTAAGGTTTGTGTAATGTTATTAGGGACAAAACATACCCGGAACAGTAAGGTTTGTGTAATGTTATTAGGGACAAACCACACCCGGAACAGTAAGGTTTGTGTAATGTTATTAGGGACAAACCACACCCGGAACAGTAAGGTTTGTGTAATGTTATTAGGGACAAAACATACCCGGAACAGTAAGGTTTGTGTAATGTTATTAGGGACAAAACATACCCGGAACAGTAAGGTTTGTGTAATGTTATTAGGGACAAAACACACCCGGAACAGTAAGGTTTGTGTAATGTTATTAGGGACAAAACATACCCGGAACAGTAAGGTTTGTGTAATGTTATTAGGGACAAAACATACCCGGAACAGTAAGGTTTGTGTAATGTTATTAGGGACAAAACATACCCGGAACAGTAAGGTTTGTGTAATGTTATTAGGGACAAAACATACCCGGAACAGTAAGGTTTGTGTAATGTTATTAGGGACAAAACATACCCGGAACAGTAAGGTTTGTGTAATGTTATTAGGGACAAAACATGGGACAAAAGCACTATTGGCAATATCGAATGTTCAATGAAGCTCAAAATCAAATTTGGATAAAAAAAAAGACCACGATGTTTTATATATCCACGAATATCTATCATTTATTCAGGGGAAAATGGATCATTTAACTGTTACAGTGTTAGTAAGAGTGCCCGGACGTTCGATACATGACATTATCTGTAGACATACCTCGATTTAAAAGTCTCCGTTTCACCTGTATGTTATGATGACTAACAGGAGTAATTTGTTTTTGAATATTTGTAAAACATATATCAAATGAAATAAAAGCTGAATATTCGAGAGTCATGATATCAATAAGATATCAAATTAACAATAAATTAACACATTCAATATAACATAAAAATCAATAACCTACCTGTACTGGCCATTGTTGATGATACTACCACGGACGACTCGCATACAATGGTATAGGGATATGTGTGTAACACGTGGGTATATACACATGACAAAAACAAAGTCCAGTGAATGTTACCAAGTTATGCTTTGTTAGTCTATATTTATATTTAAATTCATATCTGATATGATCAGCCTTGTTTAAAATTATATATAAATGAGATCTTATCTGATAATAACGTTTATATTACAATCAGGTATGTATTTCATATAACACAATAGGTACCACCAATACCGTATACCACCACAAAACATAATAGATACCACAAATACTCTATACCACTACAAAACACAATAGATACCACCAATACCGTATACCACTACAAAACACAATAGATACCACCAATACCGTATACCACTACAAAACACAATAGATACCACAGATACCGTATACCACGACAAAACACAATAGGTACCACCAATACCGTGTACCACTACAAAATACAATCGATACCACCAATACCGTATACCACTACAAAACACAATAGATACCACCAATACCGTATACCCCGACAAAACACAATATATACCACCAATACCGTATACCACTACAAAACACAACAGATACCACCAATACCGTATACCACTACAAAACACAATATATACCACCAATACCGTATACCACTACAAAACACAACAGATACCACCAATACCGTATACCCCGACAAAACACAATATATACCACCAATACCGTATACCACTACAAAACACAATATATACCACCAATACCGTATACCACTGCAAAACACAACAGATACCACCAATACCGTATACCACTACAAAACACAATATATACCACCAATACCGTATACCACTACAAAACACAATATATACCACCAATACCGTATACCACTACAAAACACAATATATACCACCAATACCGTATACCACTACAAAACACAATATATACCACCAATACCGTATACCACTACAAAACACAACAGATACCACCAATACCGTATACCACTACAAAACACAATATATACCACCAATACCGTATACCACTACAAAACACAACAGATACCACCAATACCGTATACCACTACAAAACACAATATATACCACCAATACCGTATACCACTACAAAACACAACAGATACCACCAATACCGTATACCCCGACAAAACACAATATATACCACCAATACCGTATACCACTACAAAACACAATATATACCACCAATACCGTATACCACTACAAAACACAACAGATACCACCAATACCGTATACCACTACAAAACACAATATATACCACCAATACCGTATACCACTACAAAACACAATATATACCACCAATACCGTATACCACTACAAAACACAACAGATACCACCAATACCGTATACCCCGACAAAACACAATATATACCACCAATACCGTATACCCCGACAAAACACAATATATACCACCAATACCGTATACCACTACAAAACACAACAGATACCACCAATACCGTATACCACTACAAAATACATAGATACCACCAATACCGTATACCACTACAAAACACAACAGATACCACCAATACCGTATACCACTACAAAACACAATAGGTACCACAAATACCGTAAACCACTACAAAATATTTCCTCTACTTGTGATATGATTTGATCAGCGATATACATGTACTAGCTTATTGATATATTATGTTTTCCTTCCTGTATTAGTTGTATGATTTTATCAGTGACATTTCTATTGTTCTGTTCTCGTACAAGCTTATTGATATATTATCATTCCATGTATTACTTGTTCTGTTCTCGTACAAGCTTATTGATATATTGTTATTCCCTGTATTAGTTGTAGAGGTTGTATTATTTGATAAGTGATATTTCTGTTTTTCTGTGGTCTAACAAGCCTGTGGATATTTTTTTGTTTCTGAGAACTACTTCGGTCTAGCATTTTCCAATCAGTGTGAATGAAGTAGATGTACGGATATGAGTTTGGTTACTTTTATAAAAGGGTGACTTTTATAACTGGTATGAACGTTTTAGAACTGACATATGCTCTTTATTTGTTCTATACTAGTTTGATGTTTTCTCAGTAAACGTGTCCTCCCTTTCTGTTGTCTATAACACACACAAAATCACTGTTCTTTTCCGTTCTCAGTAATCCTACTTTAAATATACTGCTTTAAATGATAAAGAAGATTGAAGCAAGGACTTCAGTTAATTCTATAAATGTAAATAAAATACACGGTTTTTTTCATTAATAGCGGCATTTTTTTTTCTTACTGGCTGTAGAAAAAGGTGCAAAAAAGATTATTTCAATATTTTCGCAAACATACCAATTTTGTTAACATTTTCGGACACTAATTTTGTTAATATTCTCGGAAATACTGATTTGTTAATATTCTTGGACATTCTAGTTTTGTTAATATTCTCGGACACGCTAATATTGTTGATATTCACGGACACGCTAATATTGTTGATATTCACGGACACGCTAATATTGTTGATATTCTCGGACACGCTAATATTGTTGATATTCTCGGACACGCTAATATTGTTGATATTCTCGGACACGCTAATATTGTTGATATTCACGGACACGCTAATATTGTTGATATTCACGGACACGCTAATTGTGTTAATATTCTCGGACACGCTAATTTTGTTAATATTCTCGGACACGCTAATTTTGTTAATATTCTCGGACACGCTAATTGTGTTAATATTCTCGGACACGCTAATTGTGTTAATATTCTCGGACACGCTAATATTGTTAATATTCTCGGACACGCTAATTGTGTTAATATTCTCGGACACGCTAATATTGTTGATATTCTCGGACACGCTAATTTTGTTAATATTCTCGGACACACAAAGTTTGTTTATATTTTCAAATATGCTCATTTTGTTCAAGTTGTACTTTAAGGAGTTTTGTTGGTTCACTTTGTTGTTATAATGGGGACATTATAAACTATGACTTGTCCATTAATAATCTATTGATCAACAGTTACATAATACCGCCATGTTAAAATTATTTCGTGTTCATGAAGATATGTCATAATGTCATATAGATTAGAAATATCTTTTGCATTGCCATAATGCAACAAACATGTGAATTGTGTAATATTATATCAAATACTACAATATTGAAATTTTAATGAAGACTTTTTTGAAATCATCATATGACACCAGGCAGCTAAAAAGCGCAGTATGACATATATATGGACATAACCTATAAAGAGATTAAATATATTACATTCATTAGCATAACATTTATCAAGCTCTCTTTGAATTTTGATGAATACAAAATCTTCAGATATATCCGAACTCACTAGAATTCGAATGATATCTAAAGATAGCTTTTTCCATTATGTATTGTGTTGATACAAAGACCGGAGATATCGCAGGCAATCATTTAAAACATATACTGCGATATGCGTAAAGAACTTTGATAAGATCAGTTAATTGAATTCAAAAAGGAATTTTAATAAGACATAAAAGTAACACAAATGACAAAGGGACTCGTGCCCTGACAGGGCCTCGCACTCACGATCTACGCCACGTGATCGCCTAGCCAGAAATACCCTCGGCTTATTCCTCAGCAACATATTCAGTTCTTAAAAGGAAAGTTTCAATGGCGCAGTGATGGTCGGCCTGATACTTAATATGATCATATGAATACCTGGATCCCAATGTATAAACATACATGGGTGCAAATTGTACACACATACCTGATTAAGTTGAAATCTTTACACTCAGATATATATATGTATTATAAGAACGTGGATGTCTCGCCGTCACATAAGTTGCGGGTATTTTTTGCTTGACGATAATGTGTATATAGGATATGAATTAGAAACGATACAAGGAAGTTCAACTGGTGTATCAACCGTATGTAAACTGTCACGATAGGAGATTAGGGAACTTACCTAAGGTAGAGTCCCTGATACAGGTGTATAAACCATCATAACGGGAGTCTAGGGAAAGTACCTATGTAGTTCATATTAAGTTTAATCTTCACCGTTGAACTAGTGACGTTGACATTGTATTCCAACAAACGTTGCTTCATAATGCCATAACAAAATGTTCATCAGCGGAAAATTCAAAGCTTAACTTGACCTTTGACCCTGTGACCTTGACCATCGGTATGTTTATCCTTCCTTTATTTCAGACCAATAGTGCTTCATAGTGTTATAACAAAATAATCATCGATGAAATGTTACAAAATTTTATCTTGATTTCTGACCCAACGACACAAACAGCACTTCTTTCTGTTGTAATAAAATGTTAATCTGACAGTCATGAGATACAATATTTGACCTTTAACCCAGTGGCCTCGACCTATATTCAAGTGACGTCTTGCTAAATTTGTACCAACATTGCTTCAAAGTGTCCTAACAAAAAGCTCATCAGTAAAAAGATTCACAGTTGACCTTGACCTTTGGCCTGTTGACCTTGACTTTTGGTTAGTTGACTCTTTGTTCAACTCCGATCAACATTGCTTCAGAGTGTCATATAACAAAATGGTCAGTAAAGAAAATAAACAATTTGACCTTGACCTTCGACCGAGTGATCTCGATCTTTGGTAAGTTGACCCCCTGTTAAAATCCAAGCAACACTATTTTAATGTGTCACGACAAAATGTCCTCTAGTAAAATGAAACATGTCTGATGTTGACCTTTGATCCAAATTTCAAATGTTCGAATTGAAACCATATAAGTCCTACCTATTTAGTAGGTAGAGATATGAGCACGTCTCAAAATACAATCGAGAGCAATCGTTCAGGTACGCATGCCTACAGTCCCGATAACGTGAATAAAAAAATGATATCATACCATTGCGTAACAATATTATCGATCATACAATCTATTTGTCTATTAATTAGTTCATCTACCATGCTTTGATGACAAGCTATGATCAATCCAAGCATTTTGTTTATCATACAGTGCATATGCATGAATATAATAACGCGTGATAGTTTAAACTGAATAACATTAACATCTATTTTTTTCCTGTTTGTGATTTTATCCATTTTATGTAAGTTCCCCGTTCAGGTTAGAGGAAAAGAAATTGTTAATAAGGATATAATGTTGTTTTTGTCGATTTATGGTATTATAAATCAATTAATCACCGTACAGGTTCGATATAGCCGCTTGTTTACATGAACGACAGTAATGTGTGTTTACTGTTTACATGAACCACAGTAATATGTGTTTACTGTTTACATGAACCACAGTAATATGTGTTTACTGTTTACACGAACCACAGTAATATGTGTTTACTGTTTACATGAACCACAGTAATGTGTGTTTACTGTTTACATGAACCACAGTAATGTGTGTTTACTGTTTACATGAACGACAGTAATGTGTGTTTACTGTTTACATGAACCACAGTAATGTGTGTTTACTGTTTACATGAACCACAGTAATGTGTGTTTACTGTTTACATGAACGACAGTAATGTGTGTTTACTGTTTACATGAACCACAGTAATGTGTGTTTACTGTTTACATGAACGACAGTAATATGTGTTTATAAATTTTTATTATTTCGTAATCAACAGATGCTCCCTCATTAACACTCAAACTCAAATAAATTCATGTCTACAGTTCGGCTCTGGAATTAATTGCTTTTAAATAAATGAATAGATAAATAAATAAATGATAGATAGCTGGTTAAGGAAGCAATACAGAAGGAAGGGGAAACAGGCTTTTAAAACAAGGAAAATAAACGTGGAAAATGGGAAATAATTTAAGATCGTGACAATGCTAACAATTTAATTCTGTTGTGTTTTACTAGGTTTATGATTCCGTGTATTAGCTACTTATAGTAGCCAACATTAACACTGCCAGCGAGAGTGATGCTACCTCCTTACCCTATAAGAGAATATGGAATGATTTAGATAGGTCACACATGTTCAAATGACAACAGAAATGATTTAAGTGATTTACATATGCATTTGCAAAATCAAAAAGAATCGCCCTGATAACTCAAAATTTAAATATAAACCATTAAACGAGGGTGAAACTCCAATATTTTCTTTTACATAGAGACACATGAGACATTACAATACGACTTGGTACTCCGGAGGAGTAAGAGTTTTCATCGACAACACGCCATCAAGTAATGCTCAACTCAAAGTAATGAGACAGGCGAGGAGGAGGCATGTCGTTTTTATTCATTTTTTTTGGTCTGAAATACCTGCTCATATTTGTTGTGAATACACTTATAATTCTGATATGTAAAATAATTTTTTTCATAAGTATTTTTATATAGCTATTCGGTCCCTTTCTTTTTTCTTTCTTTTTTTTTCTCCTTTTTTTTCTTTTTTTTTCCGGAGAAAGGATGTTTGTACCAGTATTGTATATGTGAAATATGGGGTAATTTAATACATTGTATTACCATTGTCTTTGATATTAAGGCTATCTTATTTTTCTAGCAAATACTTAAGAAATTCGCACCTTTGAAAAGTGGTTAAGTTAATGTAACTATTATACCTGCATATAATTTACGAAGTTTGATAAATGCACTACGGCACATATGGGAAAATAATATATATATATGTTTTGAGAAAATATGTCTATTAAGATTTATAGCAAATTTTGATTTTAAAATCTGATGAGGTTGTCGTCTGCTGCAGTTCCATTGGCTATATTCTGGTATACGTTCGCTTAATGGCCACATAGACCTATGAACTGTCCCTAATGTGGTGGTCAGAGGGCGGATGTGTACGGAATATAGTCATCGGCACTGTTGCATGCGGTGTTTCATCTGATACTTTTGGGTTTTTCTTTATGGTTTACTTAACATATTACATTATTCCCATTGTATGTTTCTCTCCAAGTATGTTTCGTGTGTTATGGTTGCGTACGTTTTAGTTTTACATAATATTTTCACACTTATCTAATCGAACTATAGTATGACCTTTGCATAAAGATATATTTTGCATTATCCTTCTTTTACTAATATGGCGCCCTACATTGAAGCTCTCGGAAACTTTTCTCTTTTTCTTCTCTCTTCTTTTCTCCTTTTTTTCATTCTTCTTTTTCTCTCTCTTTTTCTTTCTCTCCTTTTTTCCCTTTTTCTCCTTTTTTCCCCTTTTCGCTTTTTTCTTTTCTTTTTTTTTCCTCTTTACTCCTTATACCTTTTTCTCTTTTTTCTTTTTCTTCTTTTTTCTTTTTCCTTTTCTTTTTTTACTTCTTTTCCTTTTTGCAAATTTGAAGTATTACTCCGTTGCACCGCGATCGACACTTAATAAAGAGTCGGTCTGTCTCTATCAATGTTGTGGAATCTTTTCTACATATCAATGTATATAGCTGTTGTTCCATGTGTTACTGATAGCTGTGTTTTTTTGTCATGTTGTTCTCCGAAATGCTCAAAACGTTGGTCAGCACTTTTTGTTATACTTGGAAATTTGTCCAATCGCCAAATATTTTCTCAAATGAATTTATCATTTGACAATGGATAATGATATCATGAGCTATTGGGAATTTTTACTCGAGGGTTTACGGCAGATGTTTGATTATAATATTTTTTTTTTTTTTTTTTTAACTTTTCTCCAATCTTTAAGAAAAAACATACTATGGCTTGCCCTTTCCGTATTTCATTTGTTAAACTCATAATTTCTTAATATTTAATTTACTTTAATAATCTTACTATTGATACTAACCGACATGGATATAGAATCCAATCCAGGGTCAAATAAATTATCTATTTTCCATTTATGGGGGATATGATATTATTTGACTTACGGAAACACACTTAGATGAGCATGTTTTATCAGAAAATCTTCATTTAGAGGGCTATCATAACCCTATTCGTCTAGATCGCAGGTGGTGGTATTCTGGTTTTTGTAAATGAACAATTAAAATTCAAAAGACTTCATGAACTTGAATTTCCTGGGGGTAAGGTAGTATGGACTCAGATTGAATCTCAAAATTCCATTATACTTATATGTACAATTTATAGACCTGAAAATGATGTAAACCCTTTTTGGCCAAACTTGCATTATTCAATTGAAAGAGCACTTGAAGTATCACCAAATTTAGTTATTAATGGAGATTTGAATGTTGACATGTTCACTATATCGCCACAACACATTCTGTCCGATATAATATCGACTTTTGGTCTTATTAATGTCATTGATGAACCTACTTGAACTGGTCATACAGGTCTAGTCACCTTGATCCGATCTTTTTGACGGATTCAATCAAATATATTGAGTCATCAGTTAATACTATTGAAAGATCATTTAGTGACCACGATTGTAGTCTAGTATCTATTGAAATTCCTTCTTCAATTGTAACTTCTTATAAACGTAAGGTATGGGTATACAAGCATGCAGATTTTAATAAATTCAATGATTTAATATCAAATTTTGAGTGGGAGAATATGATAACAAGGTGCGGGTCAGTTGATATTGCGTGTGAAAACTTTAGCAAAAATTATTTAGATTTTCCTCATATATGTATTCCATTTAAAGAGATTACGATTCGATCAAAGATAAACCGTGGATGACATCGGAACTAAGGAAAAACATAAGGATTCGTGACAGATTACATAAGAAAGCTCGTTCTTCTCTTCAGCATGATATAAACACATTTAAGGCTCAGCGAAATAAAGTCAACATAATGAAGAAACATTCTCGTCAATATTTTTATGAAAATGTTAACGGAATGATTGAGTATTCTTCCTCAGATCCTAAAACATATTGGAGATTAATTAAGAAACTCATGAAATCATCGGGTAACTCCAAATCTATTCCTACTCTTATAGATCCAGCTTTAGGAAATATAGTTACGAACGACGGTGACAAAGCAAATATTTTAAATACGTATTTTTGTTCTATAACCGATGTTGATGATAGTAATTCAGATATTCCTATTTTAGAACAAAAAACTGATAAAACGCTGAGCTCGTTAAGGGTAGACATCAGAAATTATTGATATATTGAAAGTTTTGAAATTAAGTAAAGCCTCTGGTCATGATGGGATAAGCCACCATATGTTGAAACATACTGCACAGTCAGTTGCAAAGCCGCTTGAAATCATTTTTAACTTATCACTTTCCCCTGGTATCTATCCAAATATGTGAAAAATGGCTACCGTTATGCCATTGTTCAAAAAAGGTGATAGGCACTCTACGTCTAATTACAGACCAATAACTTTATTATCAACCGTAGTTTTCGAGCGTGTTATTTATAAACATATCCACAATTACTTTATTGAAAAGCCTCTCTTCTACAAGTATCAATCAGGTTTTATGCCTGGTCACTCCACTGTTCATCAACTACATATAATTGAAATATATCACAATATCTGTTTAGCCCTTGAGGAGAAAAACACGTTTACTTAGTATTTTGTGACATATCAAAAGCATTTGATCTTGTATGGCATAAGGGTTTGTTAATTATATTAAATTCCTACGGTATATCTGGTAATTGTTGACATGGTTAAGTAACTATCTTACAAACAGAAAACAAAGAGTATTCATATCCAATTCTGTCTCTGATACTGGTAATATTAAGACAGGAGTACCACAGGGCTCTATCCTTAGTCCCCTTCTATTCCTGATTTATATAAATGATATTGTTGAATTTCTGCTTTCTGCTTCACGTCTTTTTGCTGATGATACTTCACCTATGAGTACATCTGCCTCTTGTAATGAAATTGAAACAAATATTAACCAGGACTTGGAATCTTTAAGTTCTTGGGCAAAGAGATGGTTGGTAGATTTTAATCCACGTAAAACAGAAGTAATTTTTATTTCGAACTCTAACAATTTAGAAGAGGTCATTGAATTGGAATTTGAAAGCGAGTTCCTAAACTTTAGTAATAACCATAGACATTTGGGCGTCACTTTCAATTCGAAAGGTAAATGGAGTGACCATATTGAAAATACTTATACTTCTGTTCTTAAAAAGCTCAATGCTCTGAGAATATTGAAATACATGCTTAAACGTGATACATTAATAAGAATATATAAAACATTTATCTTACCGGTTTTGGAACATGCGTGTGAATTATGGGATGGGTGTAATGTGTTAGAATGTATTAGAAAAGGCCCAACGTGAAGCGGCACGTATTATAACTGGTTTACCTTCATATGCTAGTAGCAACTCTTTATACATTGAAACGGGTCTAGAGGCACTTTCGGATAGACATAATAGAAGAAAACTACAATTACTGTATAAGATGATAAATAATATAACTCCGGATTTTTTTAAATATTCTAGTGCCCCAATCTGTTGCTCAAAACACCCCTTATGCATTGAGAAATAGAAATAATTTTGTTATTCCTAACAATAGGCTTTCCAATAGAAATTCATCCTTTTTACCTTCAACTCTTCGTCTATGGAACGAACTAGATCATAATATTATATCTTCTCCTAGCTTGAGCATTTTCAAAAATGTTATTACACCAGATATTATGATTTTGGTGATAGGAAAATTAATGCAATTCATACTAAGTTAAGGTATCAAAACAGTTCTCTCAAATATAACTTATTTCGTTTTAACCTGGTAGAAAATGCTGAATGTATTTGTGGTAACCCCTGTGAATATGCCTTTCATTTTTTCTTTGAGTGTCCAAATTATGATATACAGAGGCAATTACTTTTTCTTATTCTTCGAAATGTAGATATCGATGCAGCTATAAACTTATAGTTACTCCTATGTGGAAATGTTCATCTGCCTGTAGACACTAATTTAATCATATTCAGAAATGTGCACAAGTTTATAAAAACAAGTAATAGATTTTAAAATGCATGATATTTCTTTGTTCTGTACTTCCTGCCTTTTGACCAATCGGAGAGCAATGTTACAGAGATGGTACAAACATATTGAATTGGTGACCTTTAGTCTTTATTTTGTCAAATATTGTAATTTTGTATTTGTTTTGGGAAAGGGCGTTGATAAATTGCAAAAACTTGTGCCCAATCCCTTTGTACTTTTTGACAATAAAATATGTTTGAATCAGGAAGCATGTTATTATGAAAGTAATGATATATTCGGGGAGACATGTGTTTAGAAAACCTGACCGCATGTGCCCGTGTATTTAATTACATAAACTACGTACAACTCTTTCTTTCAGCTGCAGTGATCTTTCAAATGAATCGTGATGTGAGGAACAAGTCCTAGAAGTTGGGACACTTAAACAGTGTAGACTGGAAGACTTATTCGACTTACGTTTATAAACACCGGTGTTGCCGAGGATAGTTTCTACATTTCCAGCTGTTGAGATGCATATTGGTCTTATTTAATGATGGCATTGGTCATAAGAAGCCCGTCTGCAGAATTTATCAAACGCTGAAAATTAAGAGTGGCATAGACCCAGGCATAATGAATTTGTGTCATGGTATTGATTAAAGTTACGGAATAAAATATAATGATTAGTATAATGATTGCATATATGATTTGTACGTCACTTTAAATCTGAGATTAGATCCAGACCACCATTGACGATCACACCACAATATACAACACTGTTAAACGTTCAATCAGTTTACTATCGGGTAGCATACATCAGATACGTATACATTGTAAAGTTCTACCAATTTACCGAAATAATGGTCTCTAGGATATGTCTGATATAAGTTTCAGGGCAGATAATCTAGTATCAGGATTTAGCTGAGCAATTCTAATAAAAAACTTTGGGGCTTGTAACATGTAATCCATGATTGACCACTGGTGCAATAGATCAATCTTTAAACCGCCGCCAGTCTTTACGCATGGCCGATGGAATTTGAGATAAGTAACATGTCTCTGAGTAAAAAGGTTCAATATTTAAAGACACATCATGTGAATTCAGATTTTGGTAAGTTCCCCCACACAATATTTACATCAATCAAAGGAATAATACACCCGGAATGTAAAGAATCCTCGTTTTGTGTTCAATATCATTATGTATAAATAACTGATATGGAATTGGCCTTTAATACTGCCCTGGTACTTCAGGAATGCACAGTTCAGATGTATTAAGAGGACCCCCCATGAACTCTAAACCTTACATATATCCAAATGTAAACAAACCATGAAATCAACACCAGTCAAAACAGGAACTGACAATAATAAACCTTGTTCTAAACTATACACCAATATCTGAAAAAGCAATTCATTAACACAAAATATGAACTTTTTCATGACTAAAAATCTAAAAACAAAAATATTGTGAAAAAAATTAAAATTAAATTAAAATATGATATTGAAATTAGTTCCCGAACAATCGAAAATATTCGACTTATCAGTAAATCTTCTGTTTCCATGATTTGAAAATACAGCATGCCATGTTAAATCTTTTTTTTTTATTCCCATACATACCTCCTAGCAAGTTGAGCAACTGAAAAGCCTTTTTGACTTTGTATAACGATCAAACCACTGTTGAAATTGTGGAATGTCACTTCATTAGAAATCTGTGACTTTATATAACAATGAAACTCTGTTGACATTGTTGAACGTCAATTCATTAGAAATCTGGAACTTTATGTAAAAATTGTTGACATTGTGGATGTCACTTCATTAGAAATCTGGGACTTTTTATAACAATGAAACTCTGTTGACATTGCGGAATGTCACTTCATTAGAAATCTGGGACTTTATATAACAATTGTTGACATTGCGGAATGTCACTTCATTAGAAATCTGGGACTTTATATAACAATTGTTGACATTGCGGAATGTCACTTCATTAGAAATCTGGGACTTTATATAACAATTGTTGACAATGTGGATGTCACTTCTTTAGAAATCTGGAACTTTGTATAACAATTGTTGACGTTGTATGGAGATAAGATATCATGATAATGACTAGAAGACCAATCAAATGTGTGTCTATGCTGACACGTGAAGCGCTATATATATATGTTTAACATAACAATATATTATGGGATAACCAAGATACTGGGATGTATACACAGATTATATATGTATAGCGAAAGTGTGAATAAACACGATTCCCACATGGAACATGCTATAATTTTCATAATACACCTGCAAAATAGTTGCACCAAAATGGAATTTGGACGCTTTAAATGAGGGCATGCCTGCTTCGTAAGCAGTCAGAGTCCAGTGAAAGGGAGGTTACTCCTCATTTGAATAACGGGAGATAACAAGACAGCACAGACATGTTAAGAGACAATCTCTATTGATCTGATGGAACTCCCCGAGAGGAGAAGGTGGAGAATGTCTGTCTCTGAGTCTTTTTGAATCATCTCCTTTATAAATGCATCTATACAAACGACAAACAGATGAATTGCACATTGTGGTTGATACAGCATATTATCGAATTTCATCCTGTTATATTCGCAAAATATGTCATAAGTAAGTAAATTATAAAGTGTTTTAAGACTCGTATGTATCAAATATACCATACGCGTATCAAATATACCATACGTGATCAAGAATATCATACGTGTATCAAGTATACCATACGTGTATCAAATATACCATACGTGTATCAAATATACCATACGTGTATCAAGTATGAAAACAGAAACAAACTTCCGTACAATTACGAGTCCTTTAATCATCTGATGATATTTTTTACTGATTTTGAACTTTATGTATGAAAATACCAAATACCGATTACAGGTGTGTGATGTCAATCTGAAAACAGCAACTATATAAAGGTTACAGCTATCTGTAATGTCAATCTAGGGACAAACCATACATATCACAGCTGTATTTGACTATGACGTACTAATGAATATATACCTGATTATGACGTACTGATGATTATATCTGATTATGACGTACTGATGATTATATCTCATTATGACGTTCTGATGATTGTATATGATTATGACATAATGATGATTGTATCAGATTATAACATACTGATGATTATATCTGATTATGACATACTAATGATTGTATCTGATTATGACGTACCGATGATTGTATCTGATTATGACGTACTGATGATTGTATCTGATTATGACGTACTAATGATTGTATCTGATTATGATGTACTAATGATTGTATCTGATTATGATGTACTAATGATTGTATCTGATTATGACGTACCGATGATTGTATCTGATTGTGACGTACTAATGATTGTATCTGATTATGACGTACCGATGATTGTATCTGATTGTGACGTACTAATGATTATATACCTGATTATAAAATACCGATGATTGTATCTGATTATGACATACTGATGATTGTATCTGATTATGACATACTAATGATTGTATATGATTATGACCTACTAAGGATTGTATCTGATTATGACGTTCTGATGATTATATCTGATTATGACGTACTGATGATTGTATCTGATTGTGACGTACTAATGATTGTATCTGATTATGACGTACCGATGATTGTATCTGATTGTGACGTACTAATGATTATATACCTGATTATAAAATACCGATGATTGTATCTGATTATGACATACTGATGATTGTATCTGATTATGACATACTAATGATTGTATATGATTATGACCTACTAAGGATTGTATCTGATTATGACGTTCTGATGATTATATCTGATTATGACGTACTGATGATTGTATCTGATTATGACATAATGATGATTGTATCTGATTATGACGTACTGATGATTGTATCTGATTATGACGTACTGATGATTGTATCTGATTGTACTGATGATTGTATCTGATTATGACGTACTGATGATTGTATCTGATTATGACGTACTGATGATTGTATCTGATTATGACATACTGATGATTGTATCTGATTATGACGTACCGATGATTATATCTGATTATGACATACTGATGATTATATCTGATTATGACGTACCGATGATTATATCTGATTATGACGTACTAATGATTGTATCTGATTATGACGTACTAATGATTGTTTCTGATTATGACGTACTAATGATTGTACCTGATTATGACGTACTGATGATTATGACGTACTAATGGTTGTATCTGATTATGACGTACTGATGATTGTATCTGATTATGTCGTACTAATGATTGTTTCTGATTATGACATACTGATGATTATACCTCATTATGACGTTCTGATGATTGTATCTGATTATGACATACTGATGATTATATCTGATTATGACATACTAATGATTGTATCTGATTATGACGTACCGATGATTGTATCTGATTATGACGTACTGATGATTGTATCTGATTATGACGTACTAATGATTGTATCTGATTATGATGTACTAATGATTGTATCTGATTATGATGTACTAATGATTGTATCTGATTATGACGTACCGATGATTGTATCTGATTGTGACGTACTAATGATTGTATCTGATTATGACGTACCGATGATTGTATCTGATTGTGACGTACTAATGATTATATACCTGATTATAAAATACCGATGATTGTATCTGATTATGACATACTGATGATTGTATCTGATTATGACATACTAATGATTGTATATGATTATGACCTACTAAGGATTGTATCTGATTATGACGTTCTGATGATTATATCTGATTATGACGTACTGATGATTGTATCTGATTGTGACGTACTAATGATTGTATCTGATTATGACGTACCGATGATTGTATCTGATTGTGACGTACTAATGATTATATACCTGATTATAAAATACCGATGATTGTATCTGATTATGACATACTGATGATTGTATCTGATTATGACATACTAATGATTGTATATGATTATGACCTACTAAGGATTGTATCTGATTATGACGTTCTGATGATTATATCTGATTATGACGTACTGATGATTGTATCTGATTATGACATAATGATGATTGTATCTGATTATGACGTACTGATGATTGTATCTGATTATGACGTACTGATGATTGTATCTGATTGTACTGATGATTGTATCTGATTATGACGTACTGATGATTGTATCTGATTATGACGTACTGATGATTGTATCTGATTATGACATACTGATGATTGTATCTGATTATGACGTACCGATGATTATATCTGATTATGACATACTGATGATTATATCTGATTATGACGTACCGATGATTATATCTGATTATGACGTACTAATGATTGTATCTGATTATGACGTACTAATGATTGTTTCTGATTATGACGTACTAATGATTGTACCTGATTATGACGTACTGATGATTATGACGTACTAATGGTTGTATCTGATTATGACGTACTGATGATTGTATCTGATTATGTCGTACTAATGATTGTTTCTGATTATGACATACTGATGATTATACCTCATTATGACGTTCTGATGATTGTATCTGATTATGACATACTGATGATTATATCTGATTATGGCATACTGATGACTATATCTGATTACGACGTACTAATGATTGTATCTGATTATGACGTACTGATGATTGTATCTGATTATGACGTACTGATGATTGTACCTGATTAGGACATTCTGATGATTATATCTGATTATGACATACTAATGATTGTATCTGATTATGACATACGTATAATTGTATCTGATTATGACGTACTGATGATTGCGTATGGATATGTTTGGTGTGTCCTATCCTCTGTAACTCTCGTTAGACTTTCGTGAATCTGTTGTATCGATATCGATTGAGTAACATCTGGTTTAGTGATGTATTTACGTATAAAGCTGGCTATAGTGCCATACACAAGTATGCGTCCAGCCTTTATCTGATGCAGTCAGCCGATCGATAAGAAGCTGTGGAGGGTTTAGACACTCTCTAGAAGACGACCAAAATCTAAACAACAGAGATGATGGTGACCAGATGATGTTATGGGTAGCTGGTGATTTGGAGAAATACAACTATTCATTTGTGTAAAGATTTCTTTGGAAGAGGAATTAGATTGATGTGCTGAAGTGCTTAGATTGTCTGAGTACCGACGGTAAGTGATGATTGTCCATTATGTATACAAACACGCCCATGTAGGTATCAGCCGAATTCCACAATGCTGTACAGTATATGCCTACCCTAATCTTCTAAACAATTAACGTTGTACTGGATAAAACTGTACAGTAGTTTAAACGGCAGTTTCCCATTGCTCTAGTTCTACGATGATACGTGGAACAAACAAGGGTCTTCTAACCGTCATAGCTTACTTGTTATTTCAATGCACCTTAATCAATAAACATTAGGTATCCACGACAACCTCCATTATTTCATTTATATCTATTATGACTATACAGCTTCATGGTCAGTAACATCATGGTCAACGTCTGTTTTTAAACTAACTCAAAAAGTTGACCTAAATAACACGAATGGCTAACAGTTAAAGAGTGTTGATCACAAAAGAAATTGTAAAGCATGATTTCAGATGCAGATGGGATGTGATATTGTAGGTTTATCATAGATTCCTACTTATATTACGATACTGTGCCATTTGCAGTATGGTTGATTTGTTGTTCTGATATTACAAAATATACCATTCGACTTCCGGTATATCCTGGATTCCTATTTACAATGCGGCACTGCTACCATTCGACTTCCGGTATATCGTGGATTCCTATTTACAATGCGGCACTGCTACCATTCGACTTCCGGTATATCCTGGATTCCTATTTACAATGCGGCACTGTTACCATTCGACTTCCGGTATATCGTGGATTCCTATTTACAATGCGGTACTGCTGCCGTTCGACTTCCGGTATAACCTGATGTAGTTATGATATAAGCGTTAATTTCATTAACATGTAACCTCCGGTTTATCCTGATTTTCTTGTAGTTATGACATTAGAGAATACTCCATTATCTTCCGAGATAGCCCGATTTCTTCACACCAGGATTTCTAGTATTAATATAACACTAATGCAATTTAACTTCCGGTACAGCCAGGTTTTCTAGTTATGAAATGAAACTGGTGTAATTTAACGTCCGGTATCGACAGGTTTTCTAATGATAATATGACACTGCTGCCATTATTCAACTATCAACTTCCGGTTTTACCAAGTTTTCAGTTATAATATGACACCGAAGTCACTCAATTTCCGCTTAAGCCTGGATTATTTAACATACAACTGCAATTATGACCTTACACTGTAATATATGTACCAAAGTGAAGTTTGGTTTAGCCCGGGGATTATATTTATAAACAATAGCGTTATCGTGTCCGCAACAACGGTGCGTCTCCTATTGTTCTCCTTTGTTTTGGTATCGACTCTATTGTTATTATGTCGTTATGCTGCTGTATGGTGTAGGTCATTTGTTTCTATTACTTTGACGTATCAGCTACAACTAGAACGTATATATAAAGTGAATCCCTGTCAATTTGTCCTCATTATACAGACACTACATTTCACGTGCTCCGTATATATTTGACACAAAACAATTGATTTTCATTAGGAAATTGCTGTACAGCAGAGCAGGGAGTTCCATCAGAGGATGCTCCATAGGGACTATACACTGGTACGGTAGCAATATCTTGGGAGAATAATCGATAATTAAATGATGTTTTTGCGTGATACGTTTCATAATACATTGGGAGCACATTTGGTATAATCTTATTTGGGGTATGACGTGGCTAACACTGGTCTACAAAACACCCAAACACACACTGTTCTGCTCTAGACTAATTTTAGGACTGCTCGACAGCTTTCTTTATCGAACGCGATACACACACCTTTACACCGACAGCTGTGTGTGTTGATGGTTACTGCGTACTTGAGAAAATCCAGGCTGTAAACATCTGAGGTAAATGACAAACGGCACGTTAATTTGAATAGAAAGTTTGTACACGACGGTTAGTGACAGACGACACGTTAGGTCATTTAGAAAGTTTGTACACGACGGTTAGTGACAGACGATACGTTATGTCGTATAGAAAGTGTGTACACGACGGTTAGTGACCGACGACACGTTATGTCGTATAGAAAGTGTGTACACGACGGTTAGTGACCGACGATACGTTAGGTCATATAGAAAGTTTGTACACGACGGTTAGTGACAGACGACACGTTAGGTCATATAGAAAGTGTGTACACGACAGTTAGTGACAGACGACACGTTAGGTCATATAGAAAGTGTGTACACGACGGTTAGTGACAGACGACACGTTAGGTCATATAGAAAGTTTGTACACGACGGTTAGTGACAGACGACAAGTTAGGTCATATAGAAAGTTTGTACACGACGGTTAGTGATAGACGACACGTTAGGTCGTATAGAAAGTGTGTACACGACGGCTAGTGACAGACGACACGCTAGGTCGTATATAAAGTTTGTACACGACGGTTAGTGACAGATTACACGTTAGGTCATATAGAAAGTGTGTACACGACGGTTAGTGACAGACGACAGATTAGGTCATATAGAAAGTGTGTACACGTCGGTTAGTGACAGACGATAGATTAGGTCATATAGAAAGTGTGTACACGACGGTTAGCGACAGACGACACGTTAGGTCATATAGAAAGTGTGTACACGACGGTTAGTGACAGACGACAGATTAGGTCATATAGAAAGTGTGTACACGTCGGTTACTGACAGACGACAGATTATGTCATATAGAAAGTGTGTACACGACGGTTAGTGACAGACGACACGTTAGGTCATATAGAAAGTGTGTACACGACGGTTAGTGACAGACGACACGTTAGGTCATATAGAAAGTGTGTACACGACGGTTAGTGACAGACGACACGTTAGGTCATATAGAAAGTGTGTACACGACGGTTAGTGACAGACGACACGTTAGGTCATATAGAAAGTGTGTACACGACGGTTAGTGACAGACGACACGTTAGGTCATATAGAAAGTTTGTACACGACGGTTAGTGACAGACGACACGTTAGGTCATATATAAAGTGTGTACACGACGGTTAGAGACAGACGGCACGTTAGGTCATATAGAAAGTGTGTACACGACGGTTAGTGACAGACGACACGTTAGGTCATAAAGAAAGTGTGTACACGACGGTTAGTGACAGACGACACGCTAGGTCGTATATAAAGTTTGTACACGACGGTTAGTGACAGATTACACGTTAGGTCATATAGAAAGTGTGTACACGACGGTTAGTGACAGACGACAGATTAGGTCATATAGAAAGTGTGTACACGTCGGTTAGTGACAGACGATAGATTAGGTCATATAGAAAGTGTGTACACGACGGTTAGCGACAGACGACACGTTAGGTCATATAGAAAGTGTGTACACGACGGTTAGTGACAGACGACAGATTAGGTCATATAGAAAGTGTGTACACGTCGGTTACTGACAGACGACAGATTATGTCATATAGAAAGTGTGTACACGACGGTTAGTGACAGACGACACGTTAGGTCATATAGAAAGTGTGTACACGACGGTTAGTGACAGACGACACGTTAGGTCATATAGAAAGTGTGTACACGACGGTTAGTGACAGACGACACGTTAGGTCATATAGAAAGTGTGTACACGACGGTTAGTGACAGACGACACGTTAGGTCATATAGAAAGTGTGTACACGACGGTTAGTGACAGACGACACGTTAGGTCATATAGAAAGTTTGTACACGACGGTTAGTGACAGACGACACGTTAGGTCATATATAAAGTGTGTACACGACGGTTAGAGACAGACGGCACGTTAGGTCATATAGAAAGTGTGTACACGACGGTTAGTGACAGACGACACGTTAGGTCATAAAGAAAGTGTGTACACGACGGTTAGTGACAGACGACACGTTAGGTCATATAGAAAGTGTGTACACGACGGTTAGTGACAGACGACACGTTAGGTCATATAGAAAGTGTGTACACGACGGTTAGTGACAGACGACACAATTAGGTCGTATAGAAAGTGTGTACACGACGGTTAGTGACAGACGACACGTTAGGTCATATAGAAAGTGTGTACACGACGGTTAGTGACAGACGACACGTTAGGTCATATAGAAAGTGTGTACACGACGGTTAGTGACAGACGGCACGTTAGGTCATATAGAAAGTGTGTACACGACGGTTAGTGACAGACGACACGTTAGGTCATATAGAAAGTTTGTACACGACGGTTAGTGATAGACGACACGTTAGGTCATATAGAAAGTGTGTACACGACGGCTAGTGACAGACGACACGTTATGTCGTATAGAAAGTGTGTACACGACGGTTAGTGACAGACGACACGTTATGTCGTATAGAAAGTGTGTACACGTCGGTTAGTGACAGACGACACGTTAGGTCATATAGAAAGTGTGTACACGACGGCTAGTGACAGACGACAGATTAGGTCATACAGAAAGTGTGTACACGACGGTTAGTGACAGACGACAGATTAGGTCATATAGAAAGTTTGTACACGACGGTTAGTGACAGACGACACGTTAGGTCGTATAGAAAGTGTGTACACGACGGTTAGTGACAGACGACACGTTAGGTCATATAGAAAGTTTGTACACGACGGTTAGTGACAGACGACACGTTAGGTCATATAGAAAAGTGTGTACATGACGGTTAGTGACAGACGACACGTTAGGTCACATAGAAAGTGTGTTCACGACGGTTAGTGACAGACGACACGTTAGGTCATATAGAAAGTTTGTACACGACGGCTAGTGACAGACGATACGTTATGTCATATAGAAAGTGTGTACACGACGGTTAGTGACAGACGACACGTTAGGTCATATAGAAAGTGTATACACGACGGTTAGTGACAGACGACACGTTAGGTCATATAGAAAGTGTGTACACGACGGTTAGTGACAGACGACACGCTAGGTCATATAGAAAGTGTGTACACGACGGTTAGTGACAGACGACAGATTAGGTCATATAGAAAGTGTGTACACGACGGTTAGTGACAGACGACACGTTAGGTCATATAGAAAGTGTGTACACGACGGTTAGTGACAGACGACAGATTAGGTCATATAGAAAGTTTGTACACGACGGTTAGTGACAGACGACACGTTAGGTCATACAGAAAGTGTGTACACGACGGTTAGTGACAGACGACAAGTTAGGTCATATAGAAAGTGTGTACACGACGGTTAGTGACAGACGACAGATTAGGTCATATAGAAAGTTTGTACACGACGGTTAGTGACAGACGACACGTTAGGTCGTATAGAAAGTGTGTACACGACGGTTAGTGACAGACGACATATTAGGTCATATAGAAAGTTTGTACACGACGGTTAGTGACAGACGACACGTTAGGTCGTATAGAAAGTGTGTACACGACGGTTAGTGACAGACGACATATTAGGTAATATAGAAAGTGTGTACACGACGGTTAGTGACAGACGACACGTTAGGTCATATAGAAAGTGTGTACACGACGGTTAGTGACAGACGATACGTTAGGTCATATAGAAAGTGTGTACACGACGGTTAGTGACAGACGACAGATTAGGTCATTATAGAAAGTTTGTACACGACGGTTAGTGACAGACGACAGATTAGGTCGTATAGAAAGTTTGTAAAGGACGGTTAGTGACAGACGACAAGTTAGGTCGTATAGAAAGTTTGTACACGACGGTTAATGACAGACGACAAGTTAGGTCGTATAGAAAGTGTGTACACGACGGTTAGTGACAGACGACAGATTAGGTCGTATAGAAAGTGTGTACACGACGGTTAATGACAGACGACAAGTTAGGTCGTATAGAAAGTTTGTACACGACGGTTAGTGACAGACGACGAGTTAGGTCATATAGAAAGTGTGTACACGACGGTTAGTGACAGACGACACGTTAGGTCATATAGAAAGTGTGTACACGACGGTTAGTGACATGACAGTCGACACGTTAGGTCATATAGAAAGTTTGTACATGACGGTTAGTGACAGACGACGAGTTAGGTCATATAGAAAGTGTGTACACGACGGTTAGTGACAGACGACACGTTAGGTCGTATAGAAAGTGTGTACACGACAGTTAGTGACAGACGACACAATTAGGTCGTATAGAAAGTGTGTACACGACGGTTAGGTCATATAGAAAGTGTGTACACGACGGTTAGTGACAGACGACAGATTAGGTCGTATAGAAAGTTTGTAAAGGACGGTTAGTGACAGACGACAAGTTAGGTCATATAGAAAGTTTGTACATGACGGTTAGTGACAGACGACAGATTAGGTCGTATATAAAGTGTGTACACGACGGTTAGTGACAGACGACACGCTAGGTCGTATATAAAGTGTGTACACGACGGTTAGTGACAAACGACACGTTAGGTCGTATAGAAAGTTTGTACACGACGGTTAGTGACAGACGACGAGTTAGGTCATATAGAAAGTGTGTACACGACGGTTAGTGACAGACGACAGATTAGGTCGTATAGAAAGTTTGTACACGACGGTTAGTGACAGACGACGAGTTAGGTCATATAGAAAGTGTGTACACGACGGTTAGTGACAGACGACACGTTAGGTCATATAGAAAGTTTGTACACGACGGTTAGTGACAGACGACGAGTTAGGTCATATAGAAAGTGTGTACACGACGGTTAGTGACAGACGACACGTTAGGTCATATAGAAAGTGTGTACACGACGGTTAGTGACAGACGACACAATTAGGTCATATAGAAAGTGTGTACACGACGGTTAGTGACAGACGACACGTTAGGTCATATAGAAAGTGTGTTCACGACGGTTAGTGACAGACGACAGATTAGGTCATATAGAAAGTTTGTACACGACGGTTAGTGACAAACGACACGTTAGGTCACATAGAAAGTGTGTACACGACGGTTAGTGACAGACGACACAATTAGGTCATATAGAAAGTTTGTACACGACGGTTAGTGACAAACGACACGTTAGGTCACATAGAAAGTTTGTACACGACGGTTAGTGACAAACGACACGTAAGGTCACATAGAAAGTTTGCACACGACGGTTAGTGACAAACGACACGTTAGGTCACATAGAAAGTGTGTACACGACGGTTAGTGACAGACGACACGTTAGGTCATATAGAAAGTGTGTACACGACGGTTAGTGACAGACGACACAATTAGGTCATATAGAAAGTGTGTACACGACGGTTAGTGACAGACGACACGTTAGGTCGTATATAAAGTGTGTACACGACGGTTAGTGACAGACGACATATTAGGTAATATAGAAAGTGTGTACACGACGGTTAGTGACAGACGACACGTTAGGTCGTATAGAAAGTTTGTACACGACGGTTAGTGACAGACGACAGATTAGGTCATATAGAAAGTTTGTACACGACGGTTAGTGACAAACGACACGTTAGGTCACATAGAAAGTGTGTACACGACGGTTAGTGACAGACGACACAATTAGGTCATATAGAAAGTTTGTACACGACGGTTAGTGACAAACGACACGTTAGGTCACATAGAAAGTTTGTACACGACGGTTAGTGACAAACGACACGTTAGGTCACATAGAAAGTTTGCACACGACGGTTAGTGACAAACGACACGTTAGGTCACATAGAAAGTGTGTACACGACGGTTAGTGACAGACGACATATTAGGTAATATAGAAAGTGTGTACACGACGGTTAGTGACAGACGACACGTTAGGTCGTATAGAAAGTTTGTACACGACGGTTAGTGACAGACGACACAATTAGGTCGTATAGAAAGTGTGTACACGACAGTTAGATAAACAATCGTAAGGATACATCAAACCACACCTACATCTTTGGCATTCTGATGGAAAGGACACATACTAAGTTCACATTTACTGTATCTCTAATGAATACATTTAACTTTAATTATTTATCATCATGGTTGTACAGGGATAAATGAATTCGACATCCGTGTGATGCGGAACGACAATTCGACAACATTCTAACTCATTACACTTTGTCTGTTAAATAAAACGTAAGAGTAACAAAATTATATGTTTCTCGTTGCCCGATCTACAGCTGTATAATAACACATTAACACTGTTTGTATAGCCCTATATAAACAAGCATGTAGCAACTGTGAAGATACCCGATATATATCTACACGTATTAGGTCCATGTCACAAGTTTTCCAAAATACTCCCTAATGATATTATCGATTAGCAGGTTAAGATTAAGGTAAGATTTTGCTACAAATGCAATAAAATCGGGCGTGACATAACACCTACCTTACATAAATGGATAAATAAGATATTTATTTACCCCAAAACACACATTTAGTCCCATATATGTGTTCTATTCCATCCGTATAGACCCTCCCACACTGGGGCTGTTGTCTGAAAAAAATAAAATTAGAGTCAGCAGACAGGGGCTGTTGTCTGAAAAAAGTGAAATTGGTGTCAGCAGACAGGGGCTGTTGTCTGAAAAAAATAAAATTGGTGTCAGCAGACAGGGGCTGTTGTCTGAAAAAAATAAAATTGGTGTCAGCAGACAGGGGCTGTTGTCTGAAAAAAATAAAATTGGTGTCAGCAGACAGGGGCTGTTGTCTGAAAAAAATAAAATTGGTGTCAGCAGAATGGGGTTGTCTGAAAAAAAATGATATTAGAGTCAGCAGACTGAAGTTGTTGTCTGAAAACATTATACTAGAGTCAGCAAAATAGGGTTGTTGTGTGGAAAAAATATATTGGTGTCAGCAGAATTGGGCTGTTGTCTGAAAAAAATGATATTGGTGGCTGCAGAATGTGTCCACTAAATTTTCTAAAGTTATGAGACTGCTGAGGGGATTCGGTCATGCTCTCAATACTGACGTCATCTTTATTGATAACCTTACCACCAGATGGGGATTAAACATTCTCTCCTGGGACTCTAAATCATTGTAATTTTATAGATAAAGTCGTCGTTTATTGTTGTTGTGTCAGGGAGTACTGCTAACGTTTCATCGACTTATATTGTACTTAAACGAATCTTATACTATAGTAAACCATCAGATATACATCATATAATCTATAGATTAATTATCTTCCATTTAATCATGACGTCAAACTGTCACCTTTGTTATGACTTCACAAAACATTTCCTAGAAACACTGTATCTATGCAGTTGATGTTATCAAGCATTATACAGGTTCAGAAATAAAAGCAGGTATGCTTCAAACAACGTGTTTTTTCAAGTGTATTTTTTATATATATTATTCGTATGTATGTCAAACAACAAAACATATAAAACAACCAAAAACCGCCATTCGTTCATATCATTTTCATCAAAATTAGTTAAAATGCTTATTAAGTATGGCACAAAACCTTACCTTCATACAGTCATCTGACTTCAAAGTCCATCGACGACGTCAGCCGGGACCACCTCTCACTGGGCGTTTCGACTCCTATCCTGGAACGCCCTAAAGGTGGCGAGTCGACAGTGATTGGACCAAATCACTGCCCGTCGATGGATGGCTTCTAGCTCCTGTCCTCCCTTCTCCACCAAAGTCAGCTGGACGCCTTCTCTGCTGTTGTTGCCAGTCGTTGTACAGCTGCCCTTTCGGTCTTTCCCCTGGATTCCTACAGCAGCAAACATCCTCGACATGGACTGTGCAGGGAATCCTCTGCACCCCTATTTCTACTGGCATGACCAACACACCATCATTCGCATTCACGTCATCAGCAAGGTTGGCGTACTTCTCTCTTTTCCGTTCGTATGCCTCTTGACATCGCTTTTCCCAGGGGACAGTCAGCTCAAGCATTATCATTTTCTTCCCTTGCTGTGACCACAGTAGAATATTTGGACGAAGGTTGATAAGGACGATCTCTGGAAAAACCAGTAAACCCGAATCTCCCAGTTCTGAGCTCCGTCCTGTATCCCCCCTGGGGTACTGTTGTTTTGCTGTCTGACTCTCAAGATCTTACAAAGTTAATGTAGGGCTGTTGTTTCATACATCTTCTCTTTTTCTGCCTTTCTTTTTCCAACGTGTTAAAGCTCCCGCTGAACCCTGTTGTACCTCCATGTATATCTCCCCTGGGTAAAAGTAGTTTACACGATGACAGTACATGGGCCAAGTTACCCAGAGGATCACACAGCGAGCACCTGGGGTTTTCTGTCATTCCCCATCGTTCCAATGGTTCCAATTTCCAGATGTCTGACCATGTACAATGCCTTTCAGTTGTCTCCCATCTCATCCATGCACCCCGTGCTCCCATTCCCGCCATCTTTGACTTCCGGATCTCTTCCAGCTTAGCCTTTTCCACCTTAAACTCTTCCACCATTGATGATATGGGTAGTTGTAATTTTGCTGTCGTGCTGTACAGGCCCACACTGGTAAAACTTGGAGAGACTCCAAGCCAACGTCGTAGAAACTTGTTGATCTTTCTCTCAAGAGCTTCAACTTTAGTAATGGTGACATCGTACATTGTGTGAATCCAAGTCAGGGGAGGGAAAAGTTTATGCTTGTAAATACAGCATTTTAATTTCACGCTGGCATCAAACCACTTCCCAAAGCACTTGATTGGATTGTCCACAATCGTTGGTATATCCTCCTGCTGTATTGAGAGCTTGAACTTTCTGGTCACCTTCCCTCTTTTCAAGACGAGACATCTAGATTCCCTCGGTTTAAACTTCATCCTTGCCCATCCAACAATTGCCTCTAGAGCCGATATGATCCATCACCCCTGTACATGTGTGGTAGTTGTTATCGTCAGGTTGTCCACGAATCCTCTATTTGGTGGTGATCGCATTCCTGATGAAGTTTTAGGTCCTTTAGTTACCCTGTCTGTTGCATTGATGATCAAATTCATCCCTATCCCAAAGAGTATGACAGATATCGTGCATCCAGTCACGATACCCTTCTCAAGTGCTTGCCATGATGTTGATATCTCTCCAACTGTAAACCGGATCCTGATGTTAATAAAATAGCACTTCACAATTGTTTGGATATGTTCCGGGATGTGATAATGTTCCAGAGCCTTGAAGATCAGTTAGTGGGGACAGAACCGTATGCATTGGCGAGGTCCAACCAAACAACTGTTAAGTCTCCGTGATTAATCTTTGTTTCTGTGATAAGCTGCCTGATTGCACTGGTGTGTTCGATACATCCTGGGAATCCTGGAATCCCTCCTTTTTGCACAGGAGGATATATATACTCATCAGATGTCATGTATGTAGGCATTCTTCAGTCGAGTATGGCAAAGAAAATTTGCTTCTGAACTGGTTTAGGAATGCAGAGTTCTTCTCCTTCGGAATAAATATTTCTTCCGTCGTCAGCCAGCATTCCGGAATTTTCCCCTTCCTCCAGATCCCCCAGAGACCCCAGAGCCGTCGTAGAAATTTTGGGCACATCTTGTAAACTTTGTAAGGTATACCAATTGGCCCTGGCATCACAATGTGTCTCTTCCACATGTTGCTCTATTTCTTGTTTGGAGACGTCCAACTTACCAGATCTCTCTCCACCCAAAAGTGAGGTTGTAAACTTGTATGGGTTGGCTATAAATGCTGCCCTTTCCCTTGTTGTCTCCGATCTTCTCTTTCTATATCTTTCAGCCTTCTGTAGTGTTTTAAGCTTTCCGCTATTGTCAGATCTTAATTGCTGTAATCCAAACAACATCTCTTGCTTATTTGCATCCCTGTATTGTCGCCTCAGTACCTCCAGTTCTTTCCGAAGTTTTGCCACGTCCTGTTGTCTTCTGTTAGGCTGGTGGACTACTCCTGCTCTTCTCTCTTCTACACCAAATCTCTCACAGCTGACAATACAAACAATCATTGTCAGTGACTTTCTCCTTTTCTTCTCCACTCCTGCCCTGCAGCGTTGCTTCCAATACACTATCTAGGTCTTCATACAGTTGTTTCCATCTGCTTTTGTCAAATATCTTAGGCCAATTCACCCGTTCCCTCCTCCTCTCTGTGTGGTCATTGTCTGCTTGAGCCCCTTGACTCGCTTCTCCCCCTAATGAATTCGGGGTGTCTGGCTGTGATGTCACATCAGCAGAGAGGTCCTCAGCACTGTGGTGTGACTCTTTGCTGGGAACCTTCTGCGTCTCATCAGGTCTCCTACCTGTGCGCTGCTGATGTATCGCTCCAGGTTGGCACCTCGCTTTCGCCTGGTGGATCCGCAATCTACCCAAGTTCTTGTAGACCTTTCCACACTTGCACTTCGACTACTTCGTCTTTTCTCCAATCAAAGTCCGTTGTACTAGCCATGTCTTTGCCGTGTGTTCTGCTATGTTGAATCTTTCATCCCCCCCTCCCCTCCCTCCCTTTCTCGGAAGACTCTTTGGTGTTGTTATGTTGTCTCACTCGTAGCTGGTTGTAGGTCTCCTCCTCGCGGAAGGTGTGGAGTGGGATGCTACCTCACTACACCCTGGTACTAGTCTTTCCATTGTCACCATTCTGTTCTCGGTTGTCATCCAGTCTTTCCTAGCAGTCATTGGGTTATCCAGTTGAAAAAATACCATCATACAGTCATCTGACTGCAAAATCCATCGACGTCGTCAGTCATGACCACTTTTCACTGAGCGTTTCGTGTAAAATATTCATTTGAAATTTGAAGAACCGAGTACCATCAGATTATCTGTTCATTCACATCTACTCTAGTTCTGTGATCAGTTGTGATAAATGTTTTATCATAATGTGGCATAGAAATAGTGGCCCGTATGACGTAGGTACGTAATAATGAGTATACAACACAAGAAATCGTCACAAATAGGATATAACAAATAGATAAATTGTTGAAGATTGATATAATTACTCAACTGTTTAATAAACATATTTAATAATCTGTTTCACATATTGCAGAGTCATCCTAGAGGAGTGGATTCGTCTATATAGGACAGTCGGAGCAGGATCCGCCCTGGTTACCCCCAGTGGGACTGGCCATCAATGGAAATGAGTAACTTAGATGGACAGAAGGGCAAAAAGTTATACACGGAGGAACAGTATGTATAACAGCATTTTATCCGACCATTCCCAATTCTTACGTATAAAGGTACAACGACACCTGTCCGACCATTCCCCATTCTTACGTATACAGGTACAGCGACACCTGTCCGACCATTCCCCATTCTTACGTATAAAGGTACAACGACACCTGTCCGACCAATCCCCATTGTTACGTATACAGGTACAACGACACCTGTCCGACCATTCCCCATTGTTACGTATACAGGTACAACGACACCTGTCCGACCATTCCCCATTATTACGTATACAGGTACAACGACACCTGTCCGACCATTCCCCATTCTTACGTATACAGGTACAACGACACCTGTCCGACCATTCCCCATTCTTACGTATAAAGGTACACGGGAAGTTTTGAGTCTGTATGTTCCAGCATTTGATATCGTGCGGATTCTGATGAAACGATATATGCTATTTCCCAACTAACAGACCAGATACAGGGATTTAGTCGCCAGGCTGCCTAATAACGACATTTATTACAGCAGGCGTATTTCATACTGAGTTTTACATGTTTACCAACTATTATCTTCGCCATGTTCACCTCCATACATTTAAACCGAAGAATACAATGATAGAA
Organism: Pecten maximus; assembly: GCF_902652985.1. Lineage (NCBI taxonomy): Eukaryota > Metazoa > Mollusca > Bivalvia > Pectinida > Pectinidae > Pecten > Pecten maximus. Next base: position 4,186,560 of record NC_047015.1, on the reverse strand, counting down.
AAGTGTAACATTTAGGAACAGACGGTCTGAATTATGGAAGTTATATTTTCTCAATTCCATAACCTTAGAAAACAAACAGAACTGGGATAAGAATATCAATAATCATCTAATGTATGGAAGGCAGTATAGAACATACTAAGTAAGGACATCGCTATACGTTATCTGATATCTACAGGTGTATGCTGTAAAGTAAGTATAACACTACGATAAGTATCCCAAAAGAATGAATTAAAAACAGGAAAATCTGACCTTAAGTCGACAAATGAAGCACGTATATCACACTCCAAAAATCCCTGTAACTTTAAAGAAGTTGTTGGTTTATTTTGTTCCCTGAAACGAAAAAATAAGGTTATTGTACGATCTTCTTTATCACACTAACCTTGTCATGGCTGTCTGACAAGTCGATCGGAGGTCTTTACCAGTTACTAATTAATATCAATGAAAAATAGATTAATTCATTACTCAATTACTGTTCCCAGATAAGTCTTTTACAAGATTGTTTCCTTTATAGCTACTATGGCAATCAAAAGAAAAGTACAAGTAATCATACTGGCCACAACAAACACTTAAGATATCATGAATAATACACACCTGTCGAAGTGCTTATATTCATCAAAGCACGATTGTAACTGTTCAATGTGTTATAGTCTGTTTCGTGTTAGTCATATTTCTTTAACCAAGACGGACAGCCTATCGGAAGTCCTTATGTTAGTTGACGAAATCGACAATAAACCGATAGTGTTTCCAATGTTCATTAAAACAGTCAATATTCATTATCATAGATACAAGGCAGATACATAAATCAGACAGAGTACACAAGAACGGGATCATGGACAACACGTCCATCTTCCTTGATGGCTGATATTGCTATCTCACGCAGATCTCACCAAGTCGTGACACCAGTTATACTAGTTTATATTAGTCACGCTTGTTATCCCGGACGGAAGGGGTCTTACTGAGGAAGGAAACCGGAGAACCCGGGGATTACCCACCTAGTCGGGCAGGTGACCCGGTACTTGTTCACGTGGGACCCAATGTATTTAAATTTGCTGTTAACAAGATTAGATTGGAATCCGTGTTTTTGTTTTTAATTTGGTCAATGGTAGGAAGGATGGGGTCAGCACAATCGTCCTTGGTATTCCTAGGACTGACCTAATTCTGCTGTATTCCTGATATAAGTCCGCCAACGATAGGTTATAAATCTTTTATCTTCAAAAGTTATTTCTAACGTATCCAAATAGGTACCAACAAATAGCGATCGTATGTTTAGTTATTACAAGTGTAACATTAAGTAAACATCACCAAATTATTCCACCAAGACAATATTTATTTTTCAGGTGTTCCAGTGAGGAAGCTAAGATAATAGTCGCCGAGGAACCAGAGATCCTTAGTAAGGCGCACGTTCTACTGTTAAATCTGTCATGGTTTGGACTCAGTCTTATGTTTCTGCTGTTGTCTGTGGAGGGTAAGATATTTTCATATCCTCATTGATGCTTTAAACATGTCCCCACTAGCAGGAAAGTATGCCATTTACATACAATATACATATTTACTCTCACAGTGGTTCCTGCCCAGATCCGGTCGCTGGTTGGTGAGGCCGCCAAGGGGCGATGGCTTGGTGGCATGGTGGCAAGCGGGGCAGGTAGGCTAACTATACTGCCACTTACATAATGTAATATACATCTGTAGGAGGACAAGTGTATTCTGCTGCATGGACGTACTAGTCACGGAAACCAAGGTTAAACCAAGAGTATGTCACTCTCCTGGACGTACTAGTCACGGAAACCTAGGTTAAACCAAGAGTATGTCACGTCCTGGACGTACTAGTCACGGAAACCTAGGTTAAACCAAGAGTAGGTCACGTCCTGGACGTACTAGTCACGGAAACCTAGGTTAAACCAAGAGTAGGTCACGTCCTGGACGTACTAGTCACGGAAACCTAGGTTAAACCAAGAGAAGGTAACGTCCTGGACGTACTAGTCACGGAAACCTAGGTTAAACCAAGAGTATGTCACGTCCTGGACGTACTAGTCACGGAAACCTAGGTTAAACCAAGAGTATGTCACGTCCTGGACGTACTAGTCACGGAAACCTAGGTTAAACCAAGAGTAGGTCACGTCCTGGACGTACTAGTCACGGAAACCTAGGTTAAACCAAGAGTAGGTCACGTCCTGGACGTACTAGTCACGGAAACCTAGGTTAAACCAAGAGTATGTCACGTCCTGGACGTACTAGTCACGGAAACCTAGGTTAAACCAAGAGTAGGTCACGTCCTGGACGTACTAGTCACGGAAACCTAGGTTAAACCAAGAGTATGTCACGTCCTGGACGTACTAGTCACGGAAACCTAGGTTAAACCAAGAGTAGGTCACGTCCTGGACGTACTAGTCACGGAAACCTAGGTTAAACCAAGAGTATGTCACGTCCTGGACGTACTAGTCACGGAAACCTAGGTTAAACCAAGAGTATGTCACGTCCTGGACGTACTAGTCACGGAAACCTAGGTTAAACAAAGAGTATGTCACATCCTGGACGTACTAGTCACGGAAACCTAGGTTAAACCAAGAGTATGTCACGTCCTGGACGTACTAGTCACGGAAACCTAGGTTAAACCAAGAGTATGTCACGTCCTGGACGTACTAGTCACGGAAACCTAGGTTAAACCAAGAGTAGGTCACGTCCTGGACGTACTAGTCACGGAAACCTAGGTTAAACCAAGAGTATGTCACGTCCTGGACGTACTAGTCACGGAAACCTAGGTTAAACCAAGAGTAGGTCACGTCCTGGACGTACTAGTCACGGAAACCTAGGTTAAACCAAGAGTAGGTCACGTCCTGGACGTACTAGTCACGGAAACCTAGGTTAAACCAAGAGTAGGTCACGTCCTGGACGTACTAGTCACGGAAACCAAGGTTAAACAAAGAGTATGTCACATCCTGGACGTACTAGTCACGGAAACCTAGGTTAAATCAAGAGTAGGTCACGTCCTGGACGTACTAGTCACGGAAACCTAGGTTAAACAAAGAGTATGTCACGTCCTGGACGTACTAGTCACGGAAACCTAGGTTAAACCAAGAGTATGTCACGTCCTGGACGTACTAGTCACGGAAACCTAGGTTAAACCAAGAGTATGTCACGTCCTGGACGTACTAGTCACGGAAACCTAGGTTAAACCAAGAGTATGTCACGTCCTGGACGTACTAGTCACGGAAACCTAGGTTAAACCAAGAGTATGTCACGTCCTGGACGTACTAGTCACGGAAACCTAGGTTAAACCAAGAGTAGGTCACGTCCTGGACGTACTAGTCACGGAAACCTAGGTTAAACCAAGAGTAGGTCACGTCCTGGACGTACTAGTCACGGAAACCTAGGTTAAACCAAGAGAAGGTAACGTCCTGGACGTACTAGTCACGGAAACCTAGGTTAAACCAAGAGTATGTCACGTCCTGGACGTACTAGTCACGGAAACCTATGTTAAACCAAGAGTAGGTCACGTCCTGGACGTACTAGTCACGGAAACCTAGGTTATACAAAGAGTATGTCACATCCTGGACGTACTAGTCACGGAAACCTAGGTTAAACCAAGAGTAGGTCACGTCCTGGACGTACTAGTCACGGAAACCTAGGTTAAACAAAGAGTATGTCACGTCCTGGACGTACTAGTCACGGAAACCTAGGTTAAACCAAGAGTATGTCACGTCCTGGACGTACTAGTCACGGAAACCTAGGTTAAACCAAGAGTATGTCACGTCCTGGACGTACTAGTCACGGAAACCTAGGTTAAACCAAGACTAGGTCACGTCCTGGACGTACTAGTCACGGAAACCTAGGTTAAACCAAGAGTAGGTCACGTCCTGGACGTACTAGTCACGGAAACCTAGGTTAAACAAAGAGTATGTCACGTCCTGGACGTACTAGTCACGGAAACCTAGGTTAAACAAAGAGTATGTCACGTCCTGGACGTACTAGTCACGAAAACCTATGTTAAACCAAGAGTATGTCACGTCCTGGACGTACTAGTCACGGAAACCTAGGTTAAACCAAGAGTATGTCACGTCCTGGACGTACTAGTCACGGAAACCTAGGTTAAACCAAGAGTAGGTCACGTCCTGGACGTACTAGTCACGGAAACCTAGGTTAAACCAAGAGTAGGTCACGTCCTGGACGTACTAGTCACGGAATCCTAGGTTAAACAAAGAGTATGTCACGTCCTGGACGTACTAGTCACGGAAACCTAGGTTAAACCAAGAGTATGTCACGTCCTGGACGTACTAGTCACGGAAACCTAGGTTAAACCAAGAGTAGGTCACGTCCTGGACGTACTAGTCACGGAAACCTAGGTTAAACCAAGAGTAGGTCACGTCCTGGACGTACTAGTCACGGAAACCTAGGTTAAACCAAGAGTAGGTCACGTCCTGGACGTACTAGTCACGGAAACCTAGGTTAAACCAAGAGTATGTCACGTCCTGGACGTACTAGTCACGGAAACCTAGGTTAAACCAAGAGTAGGTCACGTCCTGGACGTACTAGTCACGGAAACCTAGGTTAAACAAAGAGTATGTCACGTCCTGGACGTACTAGTCACGGAAACCTAGGTTAAACCAAGAGTAGGTCACGTCCTGGACGTACTAGTCACGGAAACCTAGGTTAAACCAAGAGTATGTCACGTCCTGGACGTACTAGTCACGGAAACCTAGGTTAAACCAAGAGTATGTCACGTCCTGGACGTACTAGTCACGGAAACCTAGGTTAAACCAAGAGTATGTCACGTCCTGGACGTACTAGTCACGGAAACCTAGGTTAAACCAAGAGTAGGTCACGTCCTGGACGTACTAGTCACGGAAACCTAGGTTAAACCAAGAGTATGTCACGTCCTGGACGTACTAGTCACGGAAACCTAGGTTAAACCAAGAGTATGTCACGTCCTGGACGTACTAGTCACGGAAACCTAGGTTAAACCAAGAGTATGTCACGTCCTGGACGTACTAGTCACGGAAACCTAGGTTAAACCAAGAGTAGATCACGTCCTGTAAACGAAATGTACCAGAAGGACGAGGGATATCCATGAACTATGGAATTACAATAGAATGATATGTGTCCAAAAGAGTAAGAACATAATACCAGGTAATATGTTTGTATATAGACATTAAATCTGTTCCAAAAGAATGGCATTTTGACTAGTCAGTATGTATGTCAGTTTCCTGAAACATTGAATGTTCTACAATAAATGGGAATATGCGTCGTAAGTGAAATAAAGAGGATATCTTATAGTGTCTTCAGTAATACTGAATATAGTATCTAAGTAACTCTTCGATATTCTGTTTATTAAAGTTTTGTAACAAAATATACCTGGTTAATTTTTTCCATCGTAGTTTGTAAGCAGTGTTTTGATTGGTAAAATAAGAAAATATATTTTTCACTGTCGCTTTTATAGAATGAATAATTCTCGATATTTCACAGGTGAAAATATAACAATAATAATCAATGAATATTATACAGTATTCTATAATCGTTGGCATAGTTACATTGTTTAGTGCTGTGTTCCCTCCAACATCTGACTGTAATGATGAGAATGACCCAGGATATTGTCGGTTCCTAGCACACCATTCGATTATCAGTGTGGCAAGGTAATTACACAGTTTACCAGCTCGAACTTGCCATGATTTGATTTGATTTATGAGAATGTTATATTTCAGCGGTGACTTTCATCACAAGTCCTCTAATTGGCATGCTAAGTGACAGGCTGACTCTGCAGGCTGGTAAACGGAGACCGGTAATGATAGCGGGCACTGTCGCTTTATGGTAAACGTTATTAGCATCATAGAAAATCATTCCTAGTCGATTTAATTATCTTGTTAATGTCGTAAAATTAACAATTGATTTCTGAAACTAAAGACTCTCAGGAGTAAAACCAGTGACCATAGGTAGAATTTGCAGCATTTCTAAAGTATATGTAGTTTTGTTTTACAAAACTACAAAACAAAACTACATTATGGATTCAGAGCCATCCCTACCCACTCCTCCTTCACCCCTACCCCAAACGCTACCCAATCCTACCCCCACCCTACCCCGTCTTCTCCTCCATACCTAACTCCACTCCTACCACCACTCCTACCTCAACTGCTACCCCCACCACTACCCCTACCCCACCACTACCCCATCACAACCCACTTCCCCCACCCCTACCTCCATCCCTACCCCTTCTCCTTCCCCCACCCCTAGCTCCACCCCTACCCCTTCTCCTTCCCCCACCCCTACCTCCATCCCTACCCCTTCTCCTTCCCCCACCCCTAGCTCCATCTCTACCCCTTCTCCTTCCCCCACCCCTAGCTCCATCCCTACCCCTTCTCCTTCCCCCACCCCTACCTCCACCCCTACCCCTTCTCCTTCCCCCCACCCCTACCCTCCACCCCTACCCCTTCTCCTTCCCCCACCCCTACCTCCATCCCTACCCCTTCTCCTTCCCCCACCCCTAGCTCCATCCCTACCCCTTCTCCTTCCCCACCCCTACCTCCATCCTACCCCTTCTCCTTCACCCACCCCTACCTCCACCCCTACCCCTTCTCCTACTCCCACCCCTAGCTCCATCCCTACCCCTTCTCCTTCCCCCACCCCTAGCTCCACCCCTACCCCTTCTCCTTCCCCCACCCCTACCTCCACCCCTACCCCTTCTCCTTCCCCCCCCTAGCTCCATCCCTACCCCTTCTCCTTCCCCCCCCTACCTCCACCCCTACCCCTTCTCCTACTCCCACCCCAAGCTCCATCCCTACCCCTTCTCCTTCCCCCACCCCTAGCTCCACCCTACCCCTCTCCTTCCCCCACCCCTACCTCCACCCCTACCCCTCCTTCCCACCCACCCACCCAGCCATCCATCCCATACCGACTCACCTATCCCGCCACCCCCACCCTACCTCCACCCCTATCCCTTCTCCTTCCCCCACCCTACCTCCACCCCTACCCCTACCCCTTCTCATTCCCCCACCCCTAACTCCACACCCCTACCCCCTTCTCCTTCCCCCACCCCTACCTCACACCTACACCCCTTCTCGTCCTTCCCCACCCCTAACCTCCACCCTACCGCCACTTCTCCTGCCCCACACCCCGTAGCCCATCCCTAACCCCCTTCCTCCTTCCCCCACCCTACTCCCCACCCCTAACTCCACCCCTACCCCATTCTCCTTCCCCCACCGCCTACCTCCACCCCTACCACCCTTCTCCTTCCCCACACCCTAGGCTCCATCCCTACCCCTTCTCCTTCCCCCACCCCTAACTCCACCCCTACCCCTTCTCCTTCCCCCACCCCTAGCTCCATCCCTCCCCCTTCTCCTTCCCCCCACCCCTAGCTCCATCCCTACCCCTTCTCCTTCCCCCACCCCTAGCTCCATCCCTACCCCTTCTCCTTCCCCCACCCCTACCTCCACCCCTACCCCTTCTCCTTCCCCCACCCCTACCTCTACCCCTACCCCTTCTCCTCATCCGGTCACAGTATGTAGTCTACTTAACATGATGCCGTATTTCTTTTGTTATAAACTGATGTCATTGCACTTCATTGCTACTTAATTTGTGACACTGATGGAAAATTCAGGACAAATTTGATTATGGACTTTTTAGATATCACAGAACTAATTTTACTATATATAGGTATATTGTGGCAGTCAGCATCTGTTCATTCTCACTGTTCTTTATTCTTTTGTTATAGCTTGGGACTGATCGGAATGGCTTTGAGTTCATCAAAAGTTACATTATTGTAAGTATGGAATTCTTTCATATGAACCTATAGGGATTTATATCCGAAAGGTGGAATTAATCATAACTGAGTGTAAATTTAACAATTAACCGCTTGTTAGATTGTATTTATTGTCAATATAACAATTAACCGCTTGTTAGATTGTATTTATTGTCAATATAACAATTAACCGCTTGTTAGATTGTATTTATTGTCAATATAACAATTAACCTCTTGTTAGATTGTATTTATTGTCAATATAACAATTAACCGCTTGTTAGATTGTATTTATTGTCAATATAACAAATTACATCTTGTTAGATTATATGTTTTGTCAATATACATACACTTGGTGATATATAAATAGAACGGGCGCCATGAATATTTATCTGTAACCCAGACGCTGATAGGCCCTCCGGCGTGAAATATCCGCATTTTCGGAATACACTCACCACATATATTTTTGCTGCATACAGCAGTGATGGAAAACAGCTGTATTTTAGAATCTTAGGACGTTCGTCAATTCCACTGACCTTCAAAGTGGGACAACGTTTAAAAACGAACATATTTGGAACAATATTGATACCGCTTCCCTTAAAAATGCTTAATTTTGATGACTATTGCAGGATAAATAGAATACATGGTCAGTGTCTTGAAATATAAGCTGTGTTTTTGGCTCGGGACAGGAGTACAAAAATGGCTGGCCGAGGTTTGTCATTTTTGTCTTTCTTTACTCTCGCAAAATACAGCTTATATTTTAAGACACTGATCAAATATTCTCTATGAATACTGTATAGCTGTTAAATTTCGTGGCCGTAAAATTTTGCGATTTCCTTTATGGAATGTATTTGCAGGAGTTTAATTTCACCGAGTTCTGAATTGAGCCTCTTTGTTCATATTGTGTGGGTTTAACCACCAACTGATCAATGCGCCTTTCTAACATAGATCAAATTACAGAGAGTGAAATGTGAATGACAGGTTTAAATAAAAATCGACGAGGTATTAAATTTTTCAAAATTTTATGCATTTGCGAATTTAACGAAATTTAAACCTTCGCAAATATTACCAGTTGATACAATTGTGATGTACTAAAAACGAATATAGCCTTCTGGCACCTGCACCATCCCTCACCAACATCAGAACATAGTGCCCTCAGAAGATTGTATTGTCCGTTCACTGAAATGAGTTAAGATTATCTATTTTGATACCGCGGCACATGTTCAAATTATTTGTTTCTCTATCATTGTTTGTTAATGATGTAAACATTATAAGTCATTCCTCAATACATTGTAGTTATATATTTTTTTAACTTTACTTCTTATGTATGTTTTAAACAAAAGATGAATTTACTTATTGCACAGGAGATCTGGAGTCGATCTGTCTCAAAATTCATCGGATACGGTAAGTAAGGGCCATAATTTTCATGTTTATGTATCCCACCCCGTCACACATAGAACACCTTATAACTAATTATAGTCTATATCTCCCACCCCGTCACACATAGAACACCTTATAACTAATTATAGTCTATATCTCCCACCCCGTCACACATAGAACACCTCATAACTAATTATAGTCTATATCTCCCACCCTGTCACACATAGAACACCTTATAACTAATTATAGTCTATATCTCCCACCCCGTCACACATAGAACACCTTATAACTAATTATAGTCTATATCTCTCACCCCGTCACACATAGAACACCTTATAACTAATTATAGTCTATATACCCCCCCCCCCCCCCCCCCCCCCCCCCCCGGTCTCACATAGAACACCTTATACTAATTATAGTCTATATCTCCCACCCCGTCACACATAGAACACCTTATAAACTAATTATAGTCTATATCTCCCCCCCCGTCACACATAGAACACCTTATAACTAATTATAGTCTATATACCCCCCCCCCCCCCACCCCCCGTCTCACATAGAACACCTTATAACTAATTATAATCTATATCTCCCACCCCGTCACACATAGAACACCTTATAACTAATTATAGTCTATATCTCTCACCCCGTCACACATAGAACACCTTATAACTAATATTAAGTCTATATACCCCCCCCCCCCCCCCCCCCCACCCCCGGTCTCACATAGAACACCTTATACTAATTATAGTCTATATCTCCCACCCCGTCACACATAGAACACCTTATAACTAATTATAGTCTATATCTCCCACCCCGTCACACATAGAACACCTTATAACTAATTATAGTCTATATACCCCCCCCCCCCCCCCCCCACCCCCCGTCTCACATAGAACACCTTATAACTAATTATAATCTATATCTCCCACCCCGTCTCACATAGAACACCTTATAACTAATTATAGTCTATATCTCCCACCCCGTCACACATAGAACACCTTATAACTAATTATAGTCTATATCTCCCACCCCGTCACACATATAACACCTTATAACTAATTGTAGTCTATATCTCCCACCCCGTCACACATAGAACACCTTATAATCAATTTTAGTCTATCTCCCATCCCCGTCACACATAGAACACCTTATAATCAATTATAGTCTATATCTCCCACCCCGTCACACATAGAACACCTTATAACTAATTATAGTCTATATCTCCCACCCCGTCACACATAGAACACCTTATAACTAATTATAGTCTATATCTCCCACCCCGTCACACATAGAACACCTTATAACTAATTATAGTCTATATCTCCCACCCCGTCACACATAGAACACCTTATAACTAATTATAGTCTATATCTCCCACCCCGTCACACATAGAACACCTTATAACTAATTATAGTCTATATCTCCCACCCCGTCACACATAGAACACTTTAAAACTAATTATAGTCTATATATCCCACCCCGTCACACATAGAACACCTTATAACCAATTATAGTCTATATCTCCCACCCCGTTACACAGAGAACACCGTATAACTAATTATAGTCTATATCTCCCACCCCGTCACACATAGAACACCTTATAACTAATTATAGTCTATATCTCTCACCCCGTCACACATAGAACACCTTATAACTAATTATAGTCTATATCTCCCACCCCGTCACACATAGAACACCTTATAACCAATTATAGTCTATATCTCCCACCCCGTCACACATAGAACACCTTATAACTAATTATAGTATATATCTCCCACCCCGTCACACATAGAACACCTTATAACTAATTATAGTCTATATATCCCACCCCGTCACACACAGAACACCTTATAACTAATTATAGTATATATCTCCCACCCCGTCACACATAGAACACCTTATAACTAATTATAGTCTATATCTCCCACCCCGTCACAAATAGAACACTTCATAACTAATTATAGTCTATATCTCCCACCCCGTCACACATAGAACACCTTATAACTAATTATAGTCTATATCTCCCACCCCGTCACACATAGAACACCTTATAACTAATTATAGTCTATATCTCCCACCCCGTCACACTTAGAACACCTTATAATTAATTATAGTCTATATATCCCACCCCGTCACACATAGAACACCTTATAACCAATTATAGTCTATATCTCCCACCCCGTCACACATAGAACACCTTATAACTAATTATAGTATATATCTCCCACCCCGTCACACATAGAACACCTTATAACTAATTATAGTCTATATCTCCCACCCCGTCACACATAGAACACCTTATAACTAATTATAGTCTATATATCCCACCCCGTCACACACAGAACACCTTATAACTAATTATAGTATATATCTCCCACCCCGTCACACATAGAACACCTTATAACTAATTATAGTCTATATCTCCCACCCCGTCACAAATAGAACACTTCATAACTAATTATAGTCTATATCTCCCACCCCGTCACACATAGAACACCTTATAACTAATTATAGTCTATATCTCCCACCCCGTCACACATAGAACACCTTATAACTAATTATAGTCTATATCTCCCACCCCGTCACACTTAGAACACCTTATAATTAATTATAGTCTATATATCCCACCCTGTCACACATAGAACACCTTATAACTAATTATAGTCTATATCTCTCACCCCGTCACACATAGAACACCGTATAACCAATTATAGTCTATATCTCTCACCCCGTCACACATAGAACACCTTATAACCACTTATAGTCTATATCTCCCACCCCGTCACACATAGAACACCTTATAACTAATTATAGTCTATATCTCCCACCCCGTCACACATAGAACACCTTATAACTAATTATAGTCTATATATCCCACCCCGTCACACATAGAACACCTTATAACTAATTATAGTCTATATCTCCCACCCCGTCACACATAGAACACCTTATAACTAATTATAGTCTATATACCCCCCCCCCCCCACCCCCGGTCTCACATAGAACACCTTATACTAATTATAGTCTATATCTCCCACCCCGTCACACATAGAACACCTTATAACTAATTATAGTCTATATCTCCCACCCCGTCACACATAGAACACCTTATAACTAATTATAGTCTATATACCCCCCCCCCCCCCCACCCCCCGTCTCACATAGAACACCTTATAACTAATTATAATCTATATCTCCCACCCCGTCTCACATAGAACACCTTATAACTAATTATAGTCTATATCTCCCACCCCGTCACACATAGAACACCTTATAACTAATTATAGTCTATATCTCCCACCCCGTCACACATATAACACCTTATAACTAATTGTAGTCTATATCTCCCACCCCGTCACACTTAGAACACCTTATAATCAATTTTAGTCTATCTCCCATCCCGTCACACATAGAACACCTTATAATCAATTATAGTCTATATCTCCCACCCCGTCACACATAGAACACCTTATAACTAATTATAGTCTATATCTCCCACCCCGTCACACATAGAACACCTTATAACTAATTATAGTCTATATCTCCCACCCCGTCACACATAGAACACCTTATAACTAATTATAGTCTATATCTCCCACCCCGTCACACATAGAACACCTTATAACTAATTATAGTCTATATCTCCCACCCCCGTCACACATAGAACACCTTATAACTAATTATAGTCTATATCTCCCACCCCGTCACACTTAGAACACTTTAAAACTAATTATAGTCTATATATCCCACCCCGTCACACATAGAACACCTTATAACCAATTATAGTCTATATCTCCCACCCCGTTACACAGAGAACACCGTATAACTAATTATAGTCTATATCTCCCACCCCGTCACACATAGAACACCTTATAACTAATTATAGTCTATATCTCTCACCCCGTCACACATAGAACACCTTATAACTAATTATAGTCTATATCTCCCACCCCGTCACACATAGAACACCTTATAACTAATTATAGTCTATATCTCCCACCCCGTCACACATAGAACACCTTATAACTAATTATAGTATATATCTCCCACCCCGTCACACATAGAACACCTTATAACTAATTATAGTCATATATCTCCCACCCCGTCACACATAGAACACCTTATAACTAATTATAGTCTATATATCCCACCCCGTCACACACAGAACACCTTATAACTAATTATAGTATATATCTCCCACCCCGTCACACATAGAACACCTTAAAACTAATTGTAGTCTATATTCTCCCCACCCCGTCACAAATAGAACACTTCATAACTAATTATAGTCCTATATCTCCCACCCCGTTCACACATAGAACACCTTATAACTAATTATAGTCTTTTTGCTCTCTTTACTCGTCCAAAAACAGCTTATATTTAAGCACTATTCCCAAGTCTCTAGAACTTACTGTTATAGCTGTTAAATTTCGAGCCGTAAATTTTGGATCCTTATGGAATTATTTGCAGGAGTTAATTCCCACCGTTCTGAATAGACCCTTTGTATATTGTGGTTAACCCCACCCCAACTGAATCAATGCGCCTTTCTAACATAGATCACCCCAATTACAGAGAGTGAAATTGAATACAGGTTAATACAAAATCGCACCCGGTCACAATAATTTTCAAAATTATGCATTTGCTGAATTTAACCGAAATTTAAACTTCGCAAATATTACCAGTTGTCACAATGTGATTCTAAAACGAATTATAGCCTTACTGGCACCTGCACCATCCCTCACCACATCAGAACTAGTCCCTAGAAAATTGTATCTATTCCACCCGTCACATGAAATGATTCAGATATTATAGTTTGATACCCGGCACCTGTTCAAATTAGTTTCTCTATCATTGTTTGTTAATGATGTAAACATTATAAGTCATTCCTCAATAGTTATATATTTTTTTAACTTTACTTCTTATGTATGTTTAAACAAAAGATGAATTTACTTATTCCACAGGAGATCTGGAGTCGATCAGTCTCAAAATTCATCAGATACGGTAAGTAAGGGCCATCATTTTCATGTTTATGTATCCCACCCCGTCACACATAAAACACCTTATAACTAATTATAGTCTATATCTCCCACCCCGTCACACATAGAAAACCTTATAACTAATTATAGTCTATATATCCCACCCTGTCACACATAGAACACCCTATAACTAATTATAGTCTATATCTCCCACCCCGTCACACATAGAACACCTTATAACTAATATAGTCTATATCTCCTCACCCCGTCACACATAGAACACCTTATAACTAATTATAGTCTATATCTCCCACCCCGTCACACATAGAACACCTTATAACTAATTATAGTCTATATCTCCCACACCGTCACACATAGAACACCTTATAACTAATTATAGTCTATATCTCCCACCCCGTCACACATAAAACACCTTATAACTAATTATAGTCTATATCTCCCACCCCGTCACACATAAAACACCTTATAACTAATTATAGTCTATATCTCCCACCCCGTCACACATAGAAAACCTTATAACTAATTATAGTCTATATATCCCACCCTGTCACACATAGAACACCCTATAACTAATTATAGTCTATATCTCCCACCCCGTCACACATAGAACACCTTATAACCAATTATAGTCTATATCTCTCACCCCGTCACACATAGAACACCTTATAACTAATTATAGTCTATATCTCCCACCCCGTCACACATAGAACACCTTATAACTAATTATAGTCTATATCTCCCACCCCGTCACACATAGAACACCTTATAACTAATTATAGTCTATATCTCCCACCCCGTCACACATAGAACACTTTATAACTAATTATAGTATATATCTCCCATCCCGTCACACATAGAACACCTTATAACCAATTATAGTCTATATCTCCCACCCCGTCACACATAGAACACCTTATAACTAATTATAGTCTATATCTCCCACCCCGTCACATAGAACACCTTATAACTAATTATAGTCTATATCTCCCACCCCGTCACATAGAACACCTTATAACTAATTATAGTCTATATCTCCCACCCCGTCACACATAGAACACCTTATAACTAATTATAGTCTATATCTCCCACCCCGTCACATAGAACACCTTATAACTAATTATAGTCTATATCTCCCACCCCGTCACACACATAGAACACCGTATAACCAATTATAGTCTATATACCCCCCCCCCCCCCCCCCCCCCCCCCCCCCCCCGTCACACATAGAACACCTTATAACTAATTATAGTCTATATCTCCCACCCCGTCACACATAGAATACCTTATAACTAATTATAGTCTATATCTCCCACCCCGTCACACATAGAACACCTTATAACTAATTATAGTCTATATCTCCCACCCCGTCACACATAGAACACCGTATAACTAATTATAGTCTATATCTCCCACCCCGTCACACATAGAACACCTTATAACTAATTATAGTCTATATATCCCACCCCGTCACACATAGAACACCTTATAACTAATTATAGTCTATATATCCCACCCCGTCACACATAGAACACCTTATAACTAATTATAGTCTATATCTCCCACCCCGTCACACATAGAACACCTTATAACCAATTATAGTGTATATATCCCACCCGTCACACATAGAACACCTTATAACTAATTATAGTCTATATCTCCCATCCCACCACACATAGAACACCTTATAACTAATTATAGTCTATATCTCTCACCCCGTCACACATAGAACACCTTATAACTAATTATAGTCTATATCTCCCACCCCGCCACACATAGAACACCTTATACCTAATTATAGTCTATATCTCCCACCCCGCCACACATAGAACACCTTATAACTAATTATAGTCTATATCTCTCACCCCGTCACACATAGAACACCGTATAACTAATTATAGTCTATATCTCCCACCCCGTCACACATAGAACACCTTATAACTAATTATAGTCTATATCTCCCACCCCGCCACACATAGAACACCGTATAACTAATTATAGTCTATATCTCCCACCCCGTCACACATAGAACACCTTATAACTAATTATAGTCTATATCTCCCACCCCGTCACACATAGAACACCTTATAACCATTTATAGTCTATATCTCCCACCCCGTCACACATAGAACACCTTATAACCAATTATAGTCTATATCTCCCGCCCCGTCACACATAGAACACTTTATACCTAATTATAGTCTATATCTCCCACCCCGTCACACATAGAACACCTTATAACTAATTATAGTCTATATCTCCCACCCCGTCACACATAGAACACCTTATAACTAATTATAGTCTATATCTCCCACCCCGTCACACATAGAACACCTTATAACTAATTATAGTCTATATCTCCCACCCGTCACACATAGAACACTTTATAACCAATTATAGTCTATATCTCCCACCCGTCACACATAGAACACCTTATAACCAATTATAGTCTATATCTCCCACCTCGTCACACATAGGACACTTCATAACCAATTATCAGTTATAAAACAGTAAAACAGTTGTAACTTGTCTGCCCGAGATAATCAGTCTATTAAATGAAAGCCAAGTGGGAACAAAATACAGATCGACACATATGATTGACACGTATGATTGACACGTGTGATTGACATGTATGATTGACATGTATGATTGACATGTATGATTGACATGTATGAGTGATATGTATGATTGACGTGTATGATTGACATTATAATTGACATGTATGATTGACATGTATGATTGTCATGTATGATTGACATGTATGATTGACATTGAAATTGACAAGTAAGATAAACATGTGTGATTGACATTTTTCATTGATGTTTTATTGACATATTTCATTGAAATTATGACTGACATGTATTATTAACATTATACTTCACATGTATGATTGACATTATTATTGACATGTTTTTGACACGTATGATTGAAACTTATGTGTGACATGTATCATTGACATGTATCATTGACATGTATGATTGACATTATTATTGACGTGTTTTTGACACGTATGATTGAAACTTATGTGTGACATGTATCATTGACATGTATCATTGACATGTATGATTGACATTATTATTGACGTGTTTTTGACACGTATGATTGAAACTTATGTTTGACATGTATCATTGACATGTATCATTGACATGTATCATTGACATTATTATTGACGTGTTTTTGACACGTATGATTGAAACTTATGTGTGACATGTATCATTGACATGTATCATTGACAAGTATTATTGACATGTATTATTGACATGTGTTATTGACATGTATCATTGACATGTATTATTGACATGTATCATTGACATGTGTTATTGACATGTATCATTGACATGTATTATTGAACTCCAAGAGATTGAGAACAAGTGTAGTGATATAATCAAATGTAGATCAACACGGTCTGGCAATATCAAATCGTGTTGGACGTTTGTTAAGTTAATGACTTTTTTAATGATTTTTCCCCATTGTAATCGACATTGTCATATCATTGTATGTATATGTTTCAGTGTAACCGTGACCTTGTAGCTCACCGCTGCTTCCCTTTCTGGAACAACTCGGATGCCAGACTGTTTAAACATCAGCACACTGTCCTCAGGGGGTCACAACCAGCCTCCATCTTACTCCCGGAGAAAAAAACCTACATATCTCAACTAGAATCTGAGCCAGTGGGGAGCTTACGTAAGGAATTTAAACGATCTGATAAATTTATTTATTGTTTTAAAAAATGATGGTAACTACTTTATATTATAATACATTGTGGTAACTACTTTATATTATAATACATTATGGATGGTAACTACTTTATATTATAATACATTATAGACTCCATCACATAGTAACAGTATGCCTGTGTTGACTTATTAGATTAACAGATTTTGAAGAAATTGTTTCTGATAATATGTTATTTTTATATTTCACATTTATGTAAACATATCCTTTACCTAATGATATTACCTATATACACAGAGGTTACACCATGAGTGGTTTAGCGAATGATCTTTTGTAACTTTGGAAAAGATAAATAACTAACTCGAGTGAAAGTAATGCCATACACAACAACCAAATTTGTGAACTGTTTCTACCACAATAGAAAAGCTAGTCTGAGGATGACTTGACCTGTAAATATTGTAATCCATCTTATCTATATCCAAAACTAAACAGTTTCAGAAACCTGTGGACATTTAACAATTTATTATAAATTCGAACAAATAATAACTTACCCAGCGCAATATATTGAATGAAATACGTTAATATATATATCTATCAATCAAAACCCATTAAAGGTTAACTTTGAAACGTTAAAAATAATAGTCCCAGTCAAAGTTACCGAGTCCTCTAACCAAAAGAGTTTATACCACATTTGATATAAACTGAATGTTTCATACAATAGGAGTTAAATAACAACCATATATTGAGGTAGGAAAATATACATACCTTTACTTTACTCTTCTCTAGTTATGATATGTTGATACTAAAGTAGTTTTATATTACAGCAATGTACATAGTATTTTACCTGGTCGTCACCACTGCATTCGCCATCATTACTGTACCGTATAATGCTCTAATCGCCGACAAGTCTCATCCTTCACAGCGAGGTAAATATCAAACTCCAACACCAAAAACAATATCATCCCTCACAGCGAGATAAATATCAAACTCACCAAAAATATCATCATCCCTCACAGCGAGGTAAATATCAAACTCCATCACCAAAAATATCATCATCCCTGACAGCGAGGTAAATATCAAACTCCAACACCAAAAATATCATCATCCCTGACAGCGAGGTAAATATCAAACTCCAACACCAAAAACAACATCATCCCTCACAGCGAGGTAAATATCAAACTCCAACACCAAAAATATCATCATCCTTCACAGCGAGGTAGATATCTTAACTCCAACACCAAAAACAACATCATCCCTCACAGCGAGGTAAATATCAAACTCCAACACCAAAAATATCATCATCCTTCACAGCGAGGTAGATATCAAACTCCAACACCAAAAATAACATCATCCCTCACAGCGAGGTAAATATCAAACTCCAACACCAAAAATAGCATCATCCCTCACAGCGAGGTAAATATCAAACTCCAACACAAAAATATCATCATCCTTCACAGCGAGGTAGATATCACATTACGACACCAACAACAGCATCCCTCACAGCGAGGTAAATATCAAACTCCAACACCAAAAATATCATCATCCTTCACAGCGAGGTAGATATCAAACTCCAACACCAAAAATAACATCATCCTTCACAGCGAGGAAATATCAAACTCCAACACCAAAAATAACATCATCCCTCACAACGAGGTAAATATCAAACTCCAACACCAAAAATAACATCATCCCTCACAGCGAGGTAAATATCAAACTCCAACACCAAAAACAACATCATCCCTCACAGCGAGGTAAATATCAAACTCCAACACCAAAAACAACATCATCCCTCACAGCGAGGTAAATATCAAACTCCAACACCAAAAATAACATCATCCCTCACAGCGAGGTAAATATCAAACTCCAACACCAAAAACAACATCATCCCTCACAGCGAGGTAAATATCAAACTCCAACACCAAAAACAACATCATCCCTCACAGCGAGGTAAATATCAAACTCCAACACCAAAATATCATCCCTCACAGCGAGATAAATATCACATTACGACACCAACAACATCATCCCTCACAGCGAGGTAAATATCAAACTCCAACACCAAAAATATCATCATCCCGCACAACGAGGTAAATATCAAACTCCAACACCAAAAATATCATCCCTCACAGCGAGGTAAATATCAAACTCTAACACCAAAATATTATCTTCCCTCACAGCGAGGTAAATATCAAACTCCAACACCAAAAATAACATCATCCCTCACAGCAAGGTAAATATCAAACTCCAACACCAAAAATATCATCCCTCACAGCGAGTTAAATATCAAACTCCAACACCAAAAATAACATCCTTCACAGCGAGGTAAATATCAAACTCCAACACCAAAAATATCATCATCCCTGACAGCGAGGTAAATATCAAACTCCAACACCAAAAATATCATCATCCCTGACAGCGAGGTAAATATCAAACTCCAACACCAAAAATAACATCATCCCTCACAGCCAGGTAAATATCACATTCCGACACCAAATATATCATCCCTCACAGCGAGATAAATATCACATTCCGACACCATCATCCCTCACAGCGAGATAAATATCACATTCGGGACACCAAAATATCATCCCTCACAGCGAGTAAATATCACATTCCGACACCAAAAATATCATCCCTCACGGCAAGGTAAATATCACATTCGGGACACCAAAATATCATCCCTCACGGCAAGGTAAATATCACATTCCGACACCAAAATATCATCCCTCACAGCGAGATAAATATCAAACTCCAACACCAAAAATAACATCATCCTTCACAGCGAGGTAAATACCACATTCGGGACACCAAAATATCATCCCTCACAGCGAGATAAATATCACATTCCGACACCAAAAATATCATCCCTCACGATGAGGTAAATATCACATTCGGGACACCAAAATATCATCCCTCACGGCGAGGTAAATATCACATTCCGACACCAAAATATCATCCCTCACAGCAAGGTAAATATCACATTCCGACACCAAAAACATCATCCCTCACAGCGAGATAAATATCACATTCGGGACACCAAAATATCATCCCTCACAGCGAGATAAATATCACATTCCGACACCAAAAACATCATCCCTCACAGCAAGTCAAAAAAAGAACTTTTAATACTGAAAATATCATTCAACAAAATAAGGTCAAATGTTACATATCATTGCTGAATATTACCAATTACAGCTACATTTGTATATTAACTTATTACATTGTACATATGAAAATTTCCCATCTTACAGCGAGGTTCAAAATAACATTTTATCAAGTCCGAAAACAAATATTTATTGTTTTAATATACCTATTGTTAACACCAATCTATTGGCAGGATTTAATTCTGGCGTGATGGGTGCCATGATACTACTAGGAAACCTGAGCGGTGCGGCTGTTGGAACCTGTTTCACGGTATGTGGTAGGTCCGTGTATGACAATAAGAAGACAATGACATTATAAAACTTCATTTGGTACATTAATTCCTAGAGTTACAAAATAAGACTCAGGCTATCAGACTTATTTGAATTAGCTCCATAGAAGGTCTTCACTACAAATATTTGACATGTAATTTTAATGACTCTTAAATTTGGAATATGTAATTACCACATCTTTGTATACAAAATATACATGTTGTCTTGGTAGCAAATTGGTGTTCTTGGTGCGTACGGGACCGCCATAGCAGTTGTGATGGTGAGCGTGTGTTTGACAGTGTTTACTACACGCGAGAGGCCTGCAAAGGGTGTGTCCGAGCCGCTGGGTATGTCGTCGGATGACCACAGATTATTGGGGCCACGAGGGTATCATACACGTTGTTTCTACAGTAATACCGGCAGATTATTGGGCCACTGGGTTATAATTATACACGTTGTTTCTACAGTGATACTGGCAGATTATTGGGGCCACTGGGTTATAATTATACACGTTGTTTCTACAGTAATACTGGCAGATTATTGGGGCCACTGGGTTATAATTATACACGTTGTTTCTACAGTAATACCGACAGATTATTGGGGCCACTGGGTTATAATTATACACGTTGTTTCTACAGTAATACTGGCAGATTATTGGGGCCACTGGGTTATAATTATACACGTTGTTTCTACAGTAATACTGGCAGATTATTGGGGCCACTGGGTTATAATTATACACGTTGTTTCTACAGTAATACCGACAGATTATTGGGGCCACTGGGTTATAATTATACACGTTGTTTCTACAGTAATACTGGCAGATTATTGGGGCCACTGGGTTATAATTATACACGTTGTTTCTACAGTAATACCGGCAGATTATTGGGGCCACGAGGGTATCATACACGTTGTTTCTACAGTAATACCAGCAGATTATTGGGGCCACTGGGTTATAATTATACACGTTGTTTCTTTATCAATACCGTGTTACATTTTACACCTTTCCTACTACCGTCAGTTTTGTTAAGAGTTCTCTGACAGTAGTCATTTAAATAATACATAAAGGATATATAACTGTATCTTCAGTAATACCAATAAAGGATATATAACTGTATCTTCAGTAATACCAATAAAGGATATATAACTGTATCTTCAGTAATACCAATAAAGGATATATAACTGTATCTTCAGTAATACCAAACATATTTCACTGGTGGGGCTAAAAAAATTTAGGAGTGAAATATATTTGGTATACTGATGATACTTTTAGATATTCTGTTTTACATTTGTATATCAAAATATACTGGATAAGCTTTTTATTTCCCAGTTGTCGTTTGTAAGTAGTAATTTGATTGGTCTCTAGAAATAAAAATATCACTTTTATACATTGAATATATTTCTATACTTAAAAGGTAAAAATACAATAAACATTGTATCTTTACTCTACCTTCCTTGAAATAACAATATTAACTAACTAATGATTTATATTTCAGATTGCACATCAATATTTACCGCATTTTGGGAGCCTTTAAAAGGTAAGGATATGCGTTTGTTCCGTTCTGTTTCTAAATTAACATTCACAATCCGCACATCATAATAGATAAATAATGACGAATTACTTTGATTTCTTATAGAACATGACTTTCGTTGGGTGTTCATCACGAGGTTTCTTATGCAGCAGGGTGTATCGACGGTAACAGGGTAAGTTAACTGGTATGTCATGGTGATACAGGGTGGAGTATTAACGGAAGAGATAACCAGTGGGATATGTTTATATTACAGCTTATGTTACCTTTCTTAATTATCGTTGAGATCTGTTTACATTACAGCTTCCTTGAATATTGGGTGTCAGACATGATTCATATCCCCTTCTGCTGGTCAGAGTCTCGCGCAGTCGCAATGATGTTACTTCCTCTACTATGTGCTGCTTCCATAAGGTAAATGTTTACTTTAATGCCAAAAATGTAATATATAATCACCGACGTATGTTAAGGTAAATGTTTACTTTAATGTCAAAGATGTAATATATAATCACCGATGTATGTTAAGGTAAATGTTTACTTTAATGCCAAAGATGTAATGTATAATCACCGAACGTATGTTAAACAATGAAACTCAATGTCTACAATCTTCCAAGCATATCAGTTAAACTATTTGTTAAAATGGCAGTAAGTTATGTTATTTGAAATAATTGTATTGCGTTTGTTACAGTTCGATAATATTCGGCGTGATATCCGATCGATTTGGAAGACGGAAACCTATGATAATCAGCGCAGGTAACTATGATATTAAAATATTAAAGACATATAAACAGGTATTACAGAGGTATTGATGAATATTATTTATTATAAGACCCTATCACCTATGGGTTAAAAGTACACTCCGGTGACATTTACTGACCTTTAAATATTATACCCATGAATAAAATAGTAATATTCTCTGATATAATCACTTCTAGTATTTACTCTGAAATTACTATAAGATGTCCACTTTCAATCTAACCACAAAGCTGTCGAACAAGAGCAGCAATTACCATGTTTATAGCTTTGGTTTTTCTTGACCAGGGAACAGGGCCCTACGCCTTCCTCACAGGGACAAGATAAGGTCGCAAATTTAGTCGTCTCTTATGAATCGTGCAGTGGGTGCTATTTATAAACAAATCTTACATTGTACCATAGAGAAATAATGCTATCAAATGTTGTATATGAATGTGAAAAAAACATTATATCATAACCAGTGTTGGATTATTTGTAGGTACTTTTAACACGTACGGATTAAAACGCGAGATAATCAATTTGAGGATAATAACTCGAAAATTCGTGGAAGTAACTCGACGTGGCATCATCACTCTTTATGTAGTGTTATATATATAATACCTCGAACCTCATCCTCTCATTGATTATTTCGTGTCGTAATTTTTTTTATTAAAATAAGAAAACTGATCAATTTTGTTATACACTACATGTACAATTAGAATCTCGGGATTTAATTGAACATAATATTTTAATTAGAGAATCAAGGTAATTGCATTAGATTTAAATGAATTTAAGTAAGAAATCAAAATAAAATGAAACGAAATACTTTTTTGAGCCCTGCTGAGATCAGTTAGAGACTGTATAGTTAGACGGTGCTATATCTGTGGTTATCTTTCAGCGTTGATCATGTCTGTGAGTACTTCCACGCTGACCTACATCAGTGGTTATAATGCTTACTTCATCGCTCTCGTCATGGCATTCCTTTTCGGTATGTATTGGTGTAATAAACGTCATGATATTCCTGTTAAGTACGTATTGGTGTAATAAACGTCATGATATTCCTGTTAAGTACGTATTGGTGTAATAAACGTCATGACATTCCTGTTAAGTACGTATTGGTGTAATAAACGTCATGGCATTCCTGTTAAGTACGTATTGGTATAATAAACGTCATGATATTCCTGTTAAGTACGTATTGGTATAATAAACGTCATGATATTCCTGTTAAGTACGTATTGGTGTAATAAACTTCATGATATTCCTGTTAAGTACGTATTGGTGTAATAAACGTCATGATATTCCTGTTAAGTACGTATTGGTGTAATAAACGTCATGATATTCCTGTTAAGTACGTATTGGTGTAATAAACGTCATGACATTCCTGTTAAGTACGTATTGGTGTAATAAACGTCATGGCATTCCTGTTAAGTACGTATTGGTATAATAAACGTCATGATATTCCTGTTAAGTACGTATTGGTATAATAAACGTCATGATATTCCTGTTAAGTACGTATTGGTGTAATAAACTTCATGATATTCCTGTTAAGTACGTATTGGTGTAATAAACGTCATGATATTCCTGTTAAGTACGTATTGGTGTAATAAACGTCATGATATTCCTGTTAAGTACGTATTGGTGTAATAAACGTCATGATATTCCTGTTAAGTACGTATTGGTGTAATAAACGTCATGATATTCCTGTTAAGTACGTATTGGTGTAATAAACGTCATGATATTCCTGTTAAGTACGTATTGGTGTAATAAACGTCATGATATTCCTGTTAAGTACGTATTGGTATAATAAACGTCATGATATTCCTGTTAAGTACGTATTGGTGTAATAAACGTCATGACATTCCTGTTCAGTAGGTATTAGTGTAATAAACGTCATGACATTCCTTTTAAGTACGTATTGGTGTAATAAACATCATAGCATTCCTGTTAAGTACGTATTGGTGTAATAAACGTCATGACATTCCTGTTAAGTACGTATTGGTGTAATAAACGTCATGACATTCCTTTTCGATACGTATTGGTTTTACAAAAGTCATGACATTCCTTTTAAGTACGTATTGGTGCAATAAACGTCATGACATTCCTGTTAAGTACGTATTGGTGTAATAAACGTCATGATATTCCTGTTAAGTACGTATTGGTGTAATAAAGGTCATGGTATTCATTTCGTTACGTATTGGTGTAATAAACGTCATGGTATTCCTTTTAAGTACGTATTCGTGTAATAAACGTCATGGTTTTCCTGTTAAGTAGGTATTGGTGTAATAAGACATACACTTCACCTAATTATTCATGTTAACGTCTTTTGTTGATTAAAGTGTCTTTTTTCTAGGAATCGGCTTCGGTTCGTTCCAGTCGGTAGACTTTGCACTTGTGATGGACGTACTTCAGGATGACAAAGACAAAGCCAATCACATCGCAGTGTGGCACCAAGCTTTGGTTCTTCCCAATGCGTTAGCCACCCCTGTAGGTGGCATAATTCTCGACTATTTTGAGAGTGTTGATTGTAAACTCGGTCTCGGATATATTATATTGTTTGCTGTTACGGCCGTGTATTTTCTGTTAAGTGCGATATTTGTGAATAAGATAAGACGTGCGTCGTAATATTCCAGATTAATGATTAATGATTTTTAGTTCATCACAAATATTTTAATTGAGAAGTATTTGTAAATGAGTGTTGCCATGTACGATATCAAACAGAATCGTGTTGACCAAACCGAATTTGAATTATCGGTCTTTTCACACCACGTCAAGGGAAGTGATATCAATTTTACAGCCGAATACAAATGATAATCTGTTTCTGATCATTATCGCGCAGACAGTGTACCTAACAGCATACTAATACAAAGGACACAATGATTATCTAGATGTTTATACATGTTTATAATGGTCACAATATACATTATGTATACACACGTTTGTCACAAAATATACCTAGATATATCATATTACTATAACAATCACAAGAAAATTAATATTATGAAAAGGTCTCCCACTGCATATAATAACGGAAATTTTTCGAAGAGACACCATGTCATACTACTATAAAAAGGTACAAGGTACAAGTTGTTAAGAAAATTATTTTTATAGAGGTAATGCATGGTTATTACATAATGTATACACAAACCGGCAGAGAGAGAGAGAGAGAGAGAGAGAGAGAGAGAGACAGAGAGACAGAGACAGAGAGACAGAGAGACAGAGAGAGAGACAGAGAGAGGAGAGAGAGAGAGACAGACAGACAGACAGAGACAGAGATAGACAGACAGAGACAGAGATAGACAGACAGAGACAGAGATGGACAGACAGAGTTAAGTACATTCCAGAAGTAAATGCGTCACTTGTATATAATTAAGGCGTCGTAACTTTAATAGGAAATCTCAGGAACAGGTCACGTGGGGATGCGAGTATGCTAGTTTTCAATCATTTCAGTCAAAGAAAAACTGATATTTGTTGATGTCGTTGTATGGTAATATCTGAAGGTTTTTACGCGGGCTGTATAAAGATCTATGTCAAACCTTACACTTCAATTTATCGCCATTCTTTTTCATTTAATATCTGTTTCAATTCAAATTTGGCAAAATAAGTAATGCTCTCCTCAAATTTTTTATACATCTGACTGATCATTACTCTTAAGGTGATATATTCCCAGTCGATGATGGCTATATTAACTTAATTAGCTGGCAGTAATATTTCAGTTTTCAGTTTGCTTTCAAATCCCCAATATACTTTATTTGAACAAACGCCGGAAAACTTTATAAATCAACCATTCATGTCAAACCTTTTCCGCTTATATTACACAAAACATCGGATCCCCTAGGATATTCTCTAGATGGTCGAGGTTTAACAGTTTAATGGTTGATAATTGATAAGTTGTCGTATCTGTAGGTAACCAAGGATAATGATTGATAATTGGTGACTTGTCGTATCTGTAGGTAACCATGGAGATCAAACATTGCTCTCTTGATGTCATGTGGGTCGCTTGGTTCATCCTTCTCATTTTATATAGGTATATTACTGATTGTCAATAATTAGGAAGAATACGAATAGAAATAGATTCAATTATAATGTGGTGTCAAACAGGTAAGAGCTATGTGGGGTTTAGAGGAGTTATCATGGTATATACCTAGTGTTTTGTTACACGCTGGCAATCAATTTTGTTTTTTAACATTCACATCTAAATTACAATAAGTCACTTTTACCCGAGATTGTAGCTGTATTCCGCCTATTTTCTAGTTTCAGTCCAGAATACCGATTATTACTTGAATCTTTCTTTAAAAGATGGTGATTTTGTTGTATTATTTCTATTATTATTACATAATTTTATCATTAGGTTTGTTTTAATGAGTATAATTAGATTGACATTGACATTCATATAATATCAACTGTGTACATAATAACGCCATTCAAATGAATTCTATTGGACGTAGACGTTGTTGGTTGCTAAACTGTTTATATTGTTAAATGGTAATGTTTACAAAAATCTGTTAGCGTTTAGTTCAAAAACGACAGGACAGAGGATCATGTTAACTTTAAAAAATGATAGTTTGGTGTCCGCAAACCACTGTCTAAACAGTTTTATCCTATAGAACCACTGTCTAAACAGTTGTATCCTATCAAACCACTGTCTAAACAGTTGTATCCTATCAAACCACTGTCTAAACAGTAGTATCCTATAGAACCACTGTCTTAACAGTTGTATCCTATCAAACCACTGTCTAAACAGTTGTATCCTATCAAGTCACTGTCTAAACAGTTGTATCCTATCAAACCACTGTCTAAACAGTTGTATCCTATCGAACCACTGTTGAAACAGTTGTATCCTATCAAACCACTGTCTGAACAGTTGTATTAGGTGTATCCTAAACCATCAAACAAGGACATAAATAGACAATTATTGTAAAAGTTACAATTAATGAGTACTCCAGAAATACCTTCTGATTGTAAAACATTGTTTAATGTTGCGAACAAAATGTTTATATTGTTTAAATTCTATTTACAAAGACCGGATTTCTTGTAGGTATGGATTAACTGTGTAAGGTTGGGGTAAAGTGGAGGAAGCGGTATCTGACAATATTCTTTCCAATATACAAAAATAATTTCAACCTTGATTAACGATTGAATATTATTTATGCTGTTAAATATTTGAGAACAGTGTAAATTGCAAATCCACAAAACTCGTTAATTTGTGTTCAAAGGTTATGTTTGGCAGCTGAATAGGCATACTTATGAGTCCGCTGTTCTTGGTTTAACTGTGATAGCAACAGAAGAAATATGTTAATTTGTTGATTATATACTGAAGTATATAAATCTTGTATGTATACACTGTTAACTCAAGATATGTTAATCTGTTGATTATATACTGAAGTAAATAAATCTTTTATGTATAAACTGTAAACTCAAAACATGTCAATCTGTTACGTAAAATAGGAAACTGTTTGTTAAAATAGGAAACTGTTTGTTAAAATAGGAAACTGTTTGTTAAAATAGGAAACTGTTTGTTAAAATAGGAAACTGTTTGTTAAAATAGGAAACTGTTTGTTAAAATAGGAAACTGTTTGTTAAAATAGGAAACTGTTTGTTAAAGCAATGTTGATCATTGATTTGTTTTGTTGAACTGATTTCAATTGGAGTTGTATTAAAGTGATAAAGTCCACACTATATTCGTTTTTGTTGTTATTTTTATTGGTATTACTTAATCAAGCTAATTTTATTGACAAAGATAATATCGTCAGATATATTGAAACAAAGGAAAGCATTTCCATATGTTGTTAGAGTATTAGATTAAATGATAAATCGATTTTAGTTATATAAACATTTCACATTTTTAACACATAAAAGTCTCCCAACAATAAAAAAGCGAAACTTTATTCATATCTTTACATATAAATAATGCAACTCTCACAGGATTATTCATTATTAACTTCGCTGTTTAAAACAATGATACAAATCTCCCAGGATCTTGTAGTATTGTTTAAAATTATACGAAAATCACCCCTTCTGTATATGTATGTAGTATTAACTTAACTATATACAACAAGTACAGATCGCAGGATTCTAGCTTATGTCATACAAGTACCACGATATAAAACCACAAATCGTTAAGGATTTAAGTATACACTTTACTGTATATCACAAAAATGCTAATAATATATCATTATATATCTATAATATCTCAGTCATGTTGTATATACATCGCTGGATACAAAGCTCTTAAAGATTATGATTTATATATATAAACAATACAAATCTCTCTGGGGTATGTGATGTTTATTTCGATACAAATATAAGAACAGTTATTACATGTTGTTTGAGATCCAGCTGATGTAGTTGTACACACGGGTATAGACACCAGGGCTGTAGGCCTCGGCACACCCGAACCCCCAACTTGTAACACCTTCGACAAATAAACATAATACAGTATTATAAAATAAGCCTTAGACAAGTCATTGTAATCTAGATGAATTAAGTACAATTATTACAATATTCAAAGAAAACATCCACAATACATCCAAGAAAAGAATCGCTGTTGATAAAATGTTTCTATTTCAAACGTATGGAACATATTGTCACATGATTTCTCTAGCAAAAGAATAATTATTTCTTAATTTACTGACTCACCTATAAGTATTTATTAATTTTCTGACTCACCTATAATTTTTCATTTATTTAATGACTCATCTGTAAGTATTTGTTCATTTACTTACTCACTTGTAAGCATTTGTTAATTTACTTACTCACCTGTAATTGTTTGTTGATTTACTGACTCACCTGTAACTAATTGTTGATTTACTGACTCACCTGTAAGTAATTGTTGATTTACTGACTCGCCTGTAATTATTTGCTGATTTGTTGACTCACCTGTAGGTTTTTGTTAATGTGATGATTCATTTAGTTTGTTGACTCACCTGATTTGTTAATTTGCTGGCTCACCTGTGTTTGTTAATTCACGGACTCACCTGTAAGTATTTGTTAATTAATACTCACCTGTAAGAGCCCAAGTATTTCCGGAAGTAGGACACACCAATGGTCCACCGCTATCTCCCTGTAATCAATATCAGCATTTATTTAGAACATTGTTTATGTATCGTATCGTTTGTTAAAGATAATGGAATAACAAAACAATGTAAATATTTCGCAACCGTCTACGATCTGAAATACCAGTGTTTCTGAACGTTCTAAATGTTGGGTCTTTATCAATTCATTTTCGTTTCCTAATTATTAATAATATTATTCATTTGATTACGTATGCAATTCCAAAATTGATTGACGTCTTCTATGCAAAATTCACACTAAATAGACGTAAAATGTATTAATATGATCACAATATTGCTTTTTGACTACATTGACGTTTTACTCCTAAATGCTGTAATTCTCGGAATCACTCATCAATGCTTCTTTATTTAGGACCACTTGTTTCTGTGCAGTAAATAATAACTTTGATGAATTATGTTTGAAGCTAACATACTTGACAGGAATCCTTGCCTCCCTGTGGAAAACCGGCACAGATCATGGTTTTAGTGTCCAGATAACTGCCGTAGTACTGACTACTGGAGCAAGTCTGCTGGGAAATGATAGGTACAGTTACCTGTCGCAACACGTCCGATGATCCCGTCCCTACACGGAAAAAACCATTATTGTAGCCAATCAACAAGTTTATTTTTGTTTATAGCAAAATCAAATACCTTGAAAGGACCAAAAATCTACCAAATCGACATTTTATCACGATTGTTGTGAAATAGACAGTGTAGTAGTCGGGATTTAACCAGTAAATCAAAAATGTACTATTAAATTAAACTTTTATTTGGATTTTGACTTAATACAAAATAATAAGATTTCCACGCGTGATTTAAGAAGTAAATTTAACAGTAAACGATTATATATACAAAACAAATTACTCTTTCAAATATCAAACAAATTACTCTTTAAAATATAAAACAATCAAAATATAAGACAATTATTTTTTCAAAACTTTTCGAATCAAAGTCAGAAAATATAACCACATATCTTTTTGTCAAATCTAAAAATGGGGATATCTAGCCAAGATTGAAACATTAAAATAATCTTGAGACATAAAATACCGTCGAAGAATCAGAATGCAACTGCATAACTACTTTGTAAAATATAGTCATGTTAAGGTAACGAACACTAACAAATCAGAATCGGGGTATATACTGTAACTAGCCACTAGATGATTTCAGTATTACCTTGGGTGTCTCCCCAGAGTCGGGGTATATAATGTAATTAGATGATTTCAGTATTACCTTTGGTGTCTCCCCAGAGTCGGGGTATATACTGTAACTAGATGATTTCAGTTTTACCTTGGGTGTCTCCCCAGAGTCGGGGTATATACTGTAACTAGATGATTTCAGTTTTACCTTGGATGTTTCCCCAGAGTCGGGGTATATAATATAATTAGATGATTTCAGTATTACCTTTGGTGTCTCCCCAGAGTCGGGGTATATACTGTAACTAGATGATTTCAGTATTACCTTGGGTATCTCCCCAGAGTCGGGGTATATAATGTAACTAGATGATTTCAGTATTACCTTGGGTATCTCCCCAGAGTCGGGGTATATACTGTTACTAGCCACGAGATGATTTCAGTATTACCTTGGGTATCTCCCCAGAGTCGGGGTATATAATGTAACTAGATGATTTCAGTATTACCTTGGGTATCTCCCCAGAGTCGGGGTATATACTGTTACTAGCCACTAGATGATTTCAGTATTACCTTGGGTATCTCCCCAGAGTCGGGGTATATACTGTTACTAGCCACTAGATGATTTCAGTATTACCTTGGGTATCTCCCCAGAGTCGGGGTATATACTGTTACTAGCCACTAGATGATTTCAGTATTACCTTGGGTATCTCCCCAGCCTGTTGATACACAGTTAGTACCCGCCGCCACGTCCGTCTCAGTTATACAGACAGGTGTGACGTAATCATTGAGAGTGACGGGGCTGCTGAGCTCCATTATGGCGATATCATTGTTTATGTTGGCACTGCTGTACCTTCGATGACTGGTAATGGACCTTAATGAAGAGCTCTGCTCCGTGGAACCTGTCCCAGTTTTGTCGTGAACACCCAATCGAACTGTCCATTTGGAAGCCACCCCCATTGTCCTGTAATAATATCGTAATCAATCGTTAAGCAAGGTACTCTTTATATTTAACTATTGTTGCCGTTCATGAGCGAGCATCATGCAAATAACAACATTCAACAAAAACAATAACGAGTTTTTTTTCTGAAGATAAAAGCAGTGTATGTTAAAACTATGTTCAGCTTTAGAATAGTATTTTCATGTATGGTATAAGTACATACCCTTCGACACAGTGAGCCGCCGTCAACACGTGTCTGTCGGATATCAAGGTGCCACCGCAAACATGGTATCCATTGTATTCCAGAAGAGCCTAAACATCAAAGTTGTTTATATATTACAGATGGGAACTTTTAAAAGTTGCTTATATCTGATATGTCTATTGTACAACCCTGGCTTTTTGTTCTATTTCATTTTTAACTTTATGTTTCACTTTCAACAGAAGAATTCCTCAACATAGAATAAACAAGAAATATTGTATCGTTAGCGTCCGATGATACAAAAGAAAAAGACTGGAGACATTTTCTGCAACACAGGGTGTGCTGTTCAAGCATGCGGACAAATATAGAAAAAATGGTCAAGCATCACTGTTCTATGATGCAGTGAATATTTAGCATCATACCAGACACTGAAATTTTGTCGTTAAACAAATATAAATCACATCCTCCACACGCAAAGACAAAAAGAGAATAGATAAACCAATATCAATTAAACGAAAGCAGAAGGTTGGAAGACAACAAACAGGTACCACATGTGGAGCTACCTGGGAACATTTCCGTTTTATCAATAAGGTCATGGTATACCTACAAAGGAACAACCATGATGACGATGATATGTCACAATTCCCAATTACAAATAGTAAAACTAACCATCCATGGCCAGCTGTTAGGTGTTGCCTCGGACCCACCGACAATGTAAGTAGAGGACGGCAGATATGTTTGTGTACCACATCCGCTTGTGTTGATGTTCTGTAGGCTAACAGCTTGTCCCTGTGGCTTCCTGCCTCCGGGTTTGGCTGCAGTGAAACGAGCATCAATATATGTAGAATTATCATGAGTAAACTATTAAAACGGTGTAGTTACTGAAGTCTCACTGAAGTTATATTTCGTCTCAAAAGAAGACAAAAGTACAAGAAAACACATTGCTCAATGCGATATCAATGAAACATAGGAAATGGATAGTCGTTTATATATCCTTATCACAAATACCAAACAATAGAAAAAACAATGACAAACAAATTTCAGCAATATTTAAAAGATGTACATTGTACTAGTAATCCGAAACATTTCAACCTCATCAACAAGTTGGATTGGATATTGATCAGTTATTTAGATATGCTAGATTTTTAAGTTTCTTGAATGGTGAAAAGAAATATTTACCGAAAGCCAGAGTAAGCAGTCCAAATACAATTAATGTCCTCATCGTGGTCATCTGTTGGCAAGTGAGGTCTGGTCAGTGGCTTCAGGTCAAGTAGATATGGCCATTAAAATAGGTCGCCATTATGTAAGAACTTTGATAATATTTCTGGTTTTCAACGGGAATATCACGATTCTGGTATGGCGTTCATCGAGACATATGGTATTATACAAACCAACATCACGACAAAGTCCATGTCACAGGAGACAAACCAACATCACGCAGAGTCCAGGTCACAGGCGACATCCTATAACTCACTGACCAACGGGTGGTGCTTTTTTAACAGAAATAAATGCGAGGACGTGTCTGCTACTTTCATTTTGCTTTGAAGGTACATAAAACAGCACGTTTAACTATATATATTTAATAATGATATCGATATATGGATGTGGCTTTAATACTGCCTCACATATATAAACAAGGTATCTTATATAGGTTGTGTATAAAACAGAAAAAAATCCACGAAGAATAATGCCAGCATCCATTTTTACGTGACGCATTTTCAATCGTCATCGGAAAAACAGATAAAAATGAACAAATAAAAAGGTGTGCTCAAATAACTAGTTCTTATCCTGAAAATGTATGGAATATTATCCGCAATTATCTGTGCTTCCTGCCAGTTATTTTCGTTGCCTTAAGCGACCTTGCGTCTGGTAACGTAAGCGGCCTCAGGGTGTCTAGTTGTTCTTTCGGTCTGTATCTTTATTTTGTTGCTGTGCTTTGAATTTCACATAAAAAACACTACATTAAACATTAAATTAAACAGTGTTGTCTTTAATGGCGTGGTGGCAGCGTTTACCCATGCCTAGAAGACTCTGGTGGCGAACAAGCAGTCTTGGAACATCTGTGCTGAAGTGTAGTATTAACATCAAACGGGATCTGTTCTCAATCTCTTTCAATGTTTGAGGACATTCTCGATGTTACGTCATCACACATTGATGACTTGATTCATGAACTTGCGATCGCAATAGACATTTGTATTTTTGTGTTCAATCTACTCGGATGATTTTAAGTGTAATTTCGCATTTGTATTGTGAGGAACTCTATTTCGCTACGTGACATATGACGAAAATAATTGGTAGTATCAAGGCTATCAGTCGACCGACGCTCATTTGAAAGATCTGGCCAGCATATCGTTAAGACCAGACTAAAGACATGTTCCAGCGTCTTCCATTTTTGAGAACAATTTATTGACCTTTTTTGGAATGCTACACATCACGTTGCACTATTTCGACGAGGACCTGACACCAACTTTGAAGAATAATATCGCCGTTACCTAGCTCTTACTAATTTCCCGAGACTCCAACCTCTAGTGCAGCAGCCGTATGATTCTGAACTGCACCAGCAACTTACAACACTCGCATCTCTTTTGTAGAGTTTCGATGCATCGAGGACATCAAAACGATGTGTATTAGTAATGGTTAATCAAAGGTATATACCTTCAAGATTATATATAAGAACGATGCTACTGGATGCTACCAGATCTCAATATTGACAGTGTCGCCGAATCAGTTCATGTCGATGAAGCCACCACTCAATGCATATATCGTCCAATCACCCGTGCATATCATATTATCCCACGTTAGACATGATTTAAGGTTCAGCTGCTCGTACGCTCGATTTCCGATTACCCCCGATTTTCAGTTTCTCATGGAAGCTATTGGCGCGGTTCACTGCTCTGCCAAACGTTCGAACTTTGCCCTCTCGTTATCTGACAACTAGACGTCGGCATTGTGATTGGAATCCGTTTCAAATATTGACGCCAGATTGTCTTTGTGGGCTCAGAAAGTCTCAGAGATGGTTGCTCATTCGATTGACATTTGCATTCTACCGCGTGCCGTACCCAAACCTTTCTTCCCCGTGGTCTTCAGTGAACTGTTGTTTTACCTTGTAGTACCTTCAACTGATTCCTGTTAGGATGCACCTGTTCGAGTCTAGCTCAGAGCACTGTTTGGCAATGTATCCAAAGCGTCAGTCTCCAGTTACAACACCGCGAGTGAAATTAAATGTACTAAAATAGAGTCATTAAGAATGAAAACACTCTTCATCATTTTAGTTTAATTGCACTTTGTCACAACTCCGCTTTGTGTTAATATTGAAGTCGGTGCTATCGTACTCAAACCTCGTATTCGATGTGACCTAATGTTTGTGTCTGTATTGAAGTCAGTGCTACAGTAAGATCGTACTCAAACCTTGTTTGGAGTATATATTGCGCGCCCATTGTATCAACAGAACGATATTGTTTTGTCTTAACCTGAATCGTCATAATACTTCTTCTGGTAACACATCCAAGGCGTTTGCTGATCCAGAAACAATGTGGTTCGGCATAACCGGTTCTTACAAATGTAAACTTTATTTTACACCAATTGC
This sequence comes from Pecten maximus, assembly GCF_902652985.1. NCBI lineage: Eukaryota > Metazoa > Mollusca > Bivalvia > Pectinida > Pectinidae > Pecten > Pecten maximus. Next base: position 4,150,216 of record NC_047015.1, on the reverse strand, counting down.
GAAACAGGTTATTCAATTTAATGTAATAATCACGTTTATTGGCCCTGGTGGAAGCGCGCGAGGGGTATTTAAGTGAAAAGAACCCTGGGGGAAGCCCACGTGGTCGGGCAGGTGACGTGATACTTTTTCACCACCGATCGGGGTAAAAAACATAGGTGTGTTACAAGTATGCTACCCTCTTCTTTTACTTTTCTGTTGAAAAATCATCATGCATTCACTTATCAAGGACAAGAACATACTCAAGCAGTTTGAGAACATGCCCAAATATTGTGAACTTCTTTGTTGTACAATTTACAATACAATTTAAAACAAATCATGATAATACTGGAGTGCGAACCTGAATTCTTATCACAAAAACATTGAAACTATGAGTACAGTTTCGGTTTGGATTTATTTCCCATAACTATTACCAGAATAATAATATTTCTTTAAAATAACGAACATCTTAATTACACATATCGTGTCTATTTCTCACGTTGATAATGTCAAGTCTTCGTGAGGATGACCCAAACTACCTTTTATTTTGTCGTGAGGCAAAAGGTTTTATCAATACAAACATCATACTAATAAGTATCGCAGGTGATCATCCGTAAAGGGAGGAAAGACAACAATGAGTGCTGTACCTGGACTACAATATATTGATATAAATCTATTGTACAATAGGTTACGTTTAAATCATCCATGACTTGTAATAATATATAGATATAAAACTATTGTACAATAGGTTACGTTTAAATCATCCATGACTTGTAATAATATATAGATATAAAACTATTGTACGATAGGTTACGTTTAAATCATCCGTCACTTGTAATAATATGAGCTCCGTTTAAGGTTGCCTGATGTTGAATCCATGATTTGTATTCTGTGACGTCAGTGTAAACCCCGGGTTTCTTCGGTTGGGCGCAGTCATACCCCCAGCTGGTGATACCTGGATGTCAGACATCAGTATAAATATTTCAATGTAAGCTATAATTGAAGATTATATCGGTTATTTAAAAAAATCTTCCGAATGACGTTTAAGGTTCATGACCAGACCTCCAGTAAATATTATTTGCTATTGAAATAGTTTGTACAAACACCTTGGTGTTTGCGAGATAAGTTATGGTTTTGCCTTTTTTTCTTTTGAAAATGGAACATAATGCCTACCAACTCTTCCTAATAAACCAAATTGTTGGTTCGTTTACAGCAAGAATAAGTGGAAACTTTTAAAAAAGCTATCTCAAAGAAGATAACAGGAAATTATACTTTTCTATGGATAACCATATGGCATTTACAAAGGTACTCCTATGCTTGAGTTCTAAAAATACAAAAGACCACTTCAGAGGGGAAGGTACATGAGTCAATGAATTTTTGGTATTTATAAACAATACTCAGATAAAATATTGATAGCAGTACCTTTCAGACAAATGGATAAACAACTTCGTTTTATTTTTATAATGATACTAGTTCCAGAAATGGCTCTGGATTTTTTTTAAAGGAAATAAATTTTGCCAGGTGCGATTACCGTAGAGGCTTCCTAAGAAGCCCTGGGTTTACAGGTAAAATAAATCTTAATGGAGATTTTATGTCAGAAGTGTCGTCATGTACCTTAACTGTAGTTGACCGGCACAACACGTTATCTGTATGATACATATAACTGTGGACATATTGTATTAAGAATCATCTTACCTAACTGGTACCACGTTCCGTTAGATTTAAAAATCAGAGGTCCGCCACTGTCTCCCTATAAACCAAGTCATATTCGTTTTTACTTAAATGTTATAAACTATTAAAAGCTTAACATAAAGATATTGAAAGAAAAAAACCAATTCACTCGTACTCAACTCTTCACAGGAAGAGGCAATCTAAACATCCAGTACTGGGTTAATCTTTCTGTTAAAGTATCGTTTGGAACGTTAAGGAGTAAGAATAAGGAATTTGTTTGAATTTTCTTGTCAAACGAATAAGATATATTTGTTGTTTGTTAACATACCAAGCAGCTGTCTCTCTGACCGTGTTCGTATCCTGCACAGAAGGAGGTGGCGGGTAGAAATTCTTGTCCGTACCAGTCACTACGTAAACAGGTGTTGTCATCCTGGACTGGGACGAACACCTGATTGAGCACGTTATTGGAACCAGTTCCTGTACAATGGTCATAAGTCAACTATATAACAGTCGTATTTTTATTCAAAACAAATTTTAAAAAAACAATAACCAAACGGATATTAAACAATTATCGACCTGTTTTCAAGTAAATACGAGGATTTATAAACTCAAGAAAGTGATATTACACTTTAATATTGTCTGCATCATCACATATATAGCTTAACTTACTATCTACCCAGCCAGCAGACAACACCACTAGTATAACTTACCTTGAGTATCCCCCAGCCAGCAGACAACATCACCACTAATATAACTTACCTTACGTATCACCCCAGCAAGCAGACAACATCACCACTAATATAACTTACCTTACGTATCACCCCAGCAAGCAGACAACATCACCACTAATATAACTTACCTTACGTATCACCCAGCCAGTAGACAACATCACCACTAATATAACTTACCTTGTTGTCACCCCAGCCAGCAGACAACAACACCACTAATATAACTTACCTTGAGTATCCTCCAGTCAGCAGACAACATCACCACTAATATAACTTACATCACGTATCCCCAGTCAGCAGACAACATCACCACTAATATAACTTACATCACGTATCCCCCCAGCCAGCAGACAACATCACCACTAATATAACTTACCTTGTTGCCACCCCAGCCAGCAGACAACAACACCACTTATATAACTTACCTTGAGTATCCCCCAGTCAGCAGACAACATCACCACTAATATAACTTACATCACGTATCCCCAGTCAGCAGACAACATCACCACTAATATAACTTACATCACGTATCCCCCCAGCCAGCAGACAACAACACCACTAATATAACTTACCTTGAGTATCCCCCAGCCAGCAGACAACAACACCACTAATATAACTTACCTTGAGTATCCCCCAGCCAGCAGACAACATATCCCCCAGCCAGCAGACATCACCACACATATAACTTACCTTGCGTATCACCCCAGCCAGCAGACAAACAGCGCTGACCTACGGTGACGTGGATGGAGTTTGGTGGAAGGCATATTGGTTTTACCATGTTATTAAAGTTTATTCTCTGAGATAATACCATAACAGCGACATCATTCTCGACTGTAACTGTGTTATACGATTCGTGCATTACGATCTTCTGAACATGGTGGACACTTTCGTATGTCGTACGTGAGTTTACATGATACGCCCCAACACGAACCTCCCATCGGGTTGGATTCAGACTCCCAGGACTGTAAACCAGAAAAAATCAACAATCATCCGATAAACAAAACTTTGTTGATTGTTATTACTTATCTCCCTTTAGCGTTATCATTGGTAATGTGCAAAAACTACATTTTGCATAATTGATCATTCAATTGATGACGTCATTATTGGGAAAAGGTAAAACGGGTGAAGATGAAAATAGAAAACACAAACATTATGATAGCATCTTATATAAGGGAAATCGAAATGGGTTTAAAGAAATGTCAAAATAGTGAAAATAAAACTGGAGCATATTATAGCAGGAAAATAAGAATGGGTTTAAAGAACTGTTATGATAATGAAACATCAAACTGGACCATCTTATACCGTATATCGGTTTTTTTTTAGCGAGTGTCTAATTTTCGCTATTTTCGCGACCAGACTCGGTCGCGAATTATAAGTTATCGCTAAAATTGATCACATTTTACAGTAAGAGTTAGCTCCCTTGTAGGGGTGTTGGCATGAACCGATCACCTGTTTACACATGCCGTATACAGGTGTGCTTAATTGGCCGTGACTCGACTGAACTGTTTTATTCAATAAAAATGTACTCACAGTTGACCATATGTTTTGTCCTTTGTATAGCTCTATTTGAAATCATAACGAGAGTCGCATTGCCAAGTGAAACATGGCCATGCTACGATTTGTAATCGTTACACGGAAGGACAAAGAAAATCCGGTCAGGGACAGACCTGAGTTTGCTGAAGCAAACAAACGTGTAGATAAATTATTATTACTGTACTTCTTCGTTTTTGTTGTATATGAAACATATGTACGCTAAAATTTGAATTACACGTTGTGAAAACGCTAAAAATGAAATACGCTAAAAATTAAACGTGTCATTTTGTACAGAAAACGCGAAATTTGGCATACGCTAAAAAAAACGATATACGGTATTAGAGAAATCAAAATGGATTTAAAGAACTGTTAAAAAAATGAAAATAAGACTGTGCCATCTTATATTAATAAAATCAAAATGTATTTAAAGAACTGTTGTAATAATTGAAATAAGACTGCGCCATCTCCTACTTAAATATGGAATGGTGCAGCCTTTTCCCATTTTAGATTTTCTGTCGTTGAAATTAATGTATGGCATCAAACTAAAAGTAAACGGGAATCTTGCAATTTTCTCAACTAGTAAAAGTTATAAACTTTACCTTAATACAACACTCGACGTCCGAACATAACACAAAGTTCTTAAAATTGAAAGTTTTTTGAAATTTTAACTTCGACACGAAGTGCAAAATGTAATCGTCGCCAACGACTATCAATGCGATCATGCGCAGACAAGTTCACGATCAGAAACGAACGCGGCTCTCCGAGTGAGCAATTAGCTGATGGGTCACTGAAATCGGAATAGGCAAGAAGACGAGGACACGACAAGATAGCGAACGTCATAGAAAGTCGTATAAATATCGGCAACTATATGGAAAGGTGGAAGAGAGCGAAGGAGGCCTCGTCAGCAGAGTCGAACGAGGAATTCGCATTGCTTCTGGAAAGTTCTGCAGGATACTCGACTAGACAGCCTGATAGGTTTGTAATGTAGTTATGCTCGAAGTTACACTTGATTTAACAAGTATACGAGGGATGATTGATATGTTGTGAGCCTCGTATTGAAAGAGATACTCAAGGACGTTCATTTTAGGTCCTATTATTCTGTGACTATATAGGGCCGTGTACCCAAGGACTTGTCTCATTTGATTAGTTTATATCGACGATGTAGCAATCTAAAGTAAACAATGCAAACGGCTTTTGCACAATGGGCAAAATCGGTGAGAGAAGAGTGATCCAATATTTGCATAAAAAGGTAAAACAGCTAAGGATATCCATAATGATATGCGACATTGAAAAGGTGGTTGGCGGAATTCAAACGCGGCAGACAGTTGAAACCCCAGATATGGTCAATAAAGTTCATGATATTGTTATGACTGACAGAAAATAGAAAGATATATAGCCAGTAGCGTTGGCATTTCACAGGAAAGAGTACATTCCATTCTGGCCAAGGATCTTGCAATGAGAAAACTTTCGGCCCGATGGGTACAAAGACTTCTGACAGTTGATCAGAAGCACACCAGGCGCACATTATCGCGTACTAATCTTAACCTTTTTGAGGACGATCCTACCAACTTTCTTCAGAGATTTGTCACCCTGGCTGAAACACGGATCCATCATATTATCCCATAGGCCAAACAACAACCGAAGCAATGTAAGCACCCTGGCTCTCCCCCACTAAAGAAGGCAAAGACTGTTCCATCAGCTGGGAAGGTTATGGCCTCGTTTTTCTGGGATGCATGTGGTATTCTGCTGATAGATTATCTCCAAAAGGGAACAATCAATGACACATACTATGCTTCACTTCTGAGGCAGTTACTGGAAAATATTTAACTTAAGCGCCGTGGAAAGCTCACTAAAGATGTGTTCTTCGACCAGGACGATACGATTGTGGCTTTAAATTTATTGAGCATCCGCCTTATTCACCTGATTTCGCTGCATCAGACTTTTCATCTATTTCCAAAACTTTCAAAAAAAAAAAAAAAAAGCTATTTCAGATACCCACTTTCACTACGATGAAGACTTCATACATGCAGTGAATAACTTTTCTGAACAGCAATGAGGCCCTTAAACACCGCTGGCAAAAGTGTATAGATACTGAAGGGGATTACGTTGAAAAATAATACAATATGTCCGGCAAAATTGAAATCCTTCAAAATGAGGCTCACAACTTATCAACCAACCCTTGCACTGTGTGGTTTTTTTCTTATCTTTGTACTTAATTTTTAGCCATTTTTGACATTTACATCCATGTACACGTTTTGTTTGTATACACGACACATGTGTTTGCGCCCTGTGTTGCTCATATCTATGCATCTATGCATCTATGCATGTTTGTGTCTACTATTTAAGATGATTTCAATATTCTTAACTCATTAACTAGCTAGTAATGTTAGCAATTACATAAGAATTTGAGTTCAAACTGGCTTTCATTCGAGTTTATCATCACAACAAAAATGATACACCTACATAACTCGCTATATATGCTGCGATCTGTTTACGCTGTGATGTCACGTGATGTATAAATGAAGCGGAGGTTGAATAATCCAGTGCGGAACCACAGTGGCAGAGTTTTGTGGATTTCTTGTATATGAGTGTAAGCTTCTATCATTTATAATTAAGGGAATAAAAATGGTTTTTTTTTTATTTAACTATCAAAATAATGAAAATAAGGCTGCACCATCTTACATTAGTTAAATAAGAATGGGTTTAAAGGACTGTTTAAATAATGAAAATAAGACTACATGACCTGATATAAGGGGAATCAAAACTGGTCGAAAGGACACCTCCTGTCTAGCTCGTCCCACAATTATTCGATTGGGGACTGTATGGTGGCCAATCAAGAACTGGAACGGTGTTTTGAGCCAGAAAGTCACGATAAAGCATAGTAACATGGGATCTCGCGTTGTCCTGCTGCAACGTAATGTTACGTTGATGGATAAGAGGAAGAATGTGTGGTCTCAGGACCTGATCTCGATATTTTACTGCTGTAAGGTCACCATCGATGACCATGATAGATGTTTTCACGACTTGAGATATCCCTGGCCAAACCTAACAGACCCTTCCCCGAATCTGTCACTTTCCGTTACACAAGCGTCAGAATATCGCTCACCACGATGTCGATAGACACATTATCGTCCATCTAGCCTGTAAAGTGTAAAGCGAGACTCGTCTGTGACCAATACGCGTCTCCAATAGACCAAATGAAACTGATGAGGTGCATGTGCAAGTAGCCACTGCATTCGATGTTGGCGTTGCCTCTGCGTAAGTTGTTGACCAACATAGGGTCATCGTGACCTTAATTGAAACTCTCGCTACCGATTGCAATCCGTTCTTGGACACACTGGCCGACCACGGGCGCCGACAATTTGACGTGTCGTCTCTGTTGTCATTGTCTCTATCTTGAAGTCGCGACGTAATGCGCAGGCGTCCGCTTCTGGGACGGCCACCCAATCTAACTGAAGAACATTTTTACGTTCCACGGAAGTAGGTCAGTGTGACATTAAAATAAATTTAGACCGCGTGTCTAAATGTCATAAAAAATTATATTTTTACGCTAGTGTGATAGTTAAAAAAAAAAGACTGCACAATCTGATATTAGGGAAATAAAAATGGTTTAAAGGACTGTTGAAATAATGAAAAAGACTGCGCCATCTGATATAAGGGGAATCAAAATAGGTTTAACTGTTTAAACAATGAAAATAAGACTGCGCTATAACAATATTTTGTATTTCTTTATATATTCTCATGAACTAAAAGTGTGAAACTCCAGAAGAAGGGACGTTAAAAAAACGCAGAGTTGGCTTAACAATTAACACGTATAAGATTTAGGGAAGTTGTGTACTTAACCGATGGTGAATTGGGATATAGACGTGGTGATTAGTCTGTGTAGACATTCAAGATTATATTCAAGCACGTGTGTAACATGATGTCACAAACATCTTGTAAATATGGCTTGTGATGATTTGTACAAAATTATAAATTGTTTGTAGATAATGATAACTGACTATGACATAGAGAGGGAGAATGACCTGGCACAGACATTCATTAATTTCTACCAATGATTTCTGTAACTTAATACAAATATATAGACGTACTCCTCGAAACAATGGGCGGCGGTGAGAATGAGATTGTCTGCTATTATACTGCCGCCACACGCTTGTTCACCGACCTCCATCAGCATGGCCTGGACAAAACAAAGATAGCAAGTTATTAACATCCTATCGTACACTGTCCACAACATTATATTAACTTTGTATCATAAAAGGTCCACCACCTAATATTAACTTTGTATCATAAAAGGTCCACCACCTAATATTAACTTTGTATCATAAAAGGTCCACCACCTAATATTAACTTTGTATCATAAAAGGTCCACCACCTAATATTAACTTTGTATTATAAAAGGTCCACAACATAATATTAACTTTGTTTTTTACAAGGTCCACAACATAATATTAACTTTGAATTATACAAGGTCCACAACATAATATTAACTTTGTATTATACAAGGTCCACAACCTAGTATTAACTTTGTATTATACAAGGTCCACAACCTATTATTAACTTTGTATTATAAAAGGTCCACGACATAATATTAACTTTGTATCATAAAAGGTCCACCACCTGATATTACCTTTGTATTATACAAGACCCACAGCCTAGTATTAACTTTGTATTATACAAGGTCCACAACATAATATTAACTTTGTATTATACAAGGTCGACCACCTAATATTACCTTTGTATTATACAAGGTCCACAACCTATTATTAATTATGTATTATACAAGGTCCACCACCTAATATTACCTTTGTATTATACAAGACCCACAGCCTAGTATTAACTTTGTATTATACAAGGTCCACAACCTAGTATTAACTTTGTATTATACAAGGTCCACAACCTATTATTAACTTTGTATTATAAAAGGTCCACAACATAATATTAACTTTGTATCATAAAAGGTCCACCACCTAATATTACCTTTGTATTATAAAATGTCCACAACATAAAATTAACTTTGTATTTTACAAGGTCCACAACATAATATTAACTTTGAATTATACAAGGTCCACAACATAAAAATTAACTTTGTATCATAAAAGGTCCACCACCTAATATTACCTTTGTATTATACAAGACCCACAGCCTAGTATTAACTTTGTATTATACAAGGTCCACAACCTAGTATTAACTTTGTATTATACAAGGTCCACCACCTAATATTACCTTTGTATTATACAAGGTCCACCACCTAATATTACCTTTGTATTATACAAGGCTCACAACCTATTATTAACTTTGTATTATAAAAGGTCCACAACCTATTATTAACTTTGTATTATAAAAGGTCCACAACATAATATTAGCTTTGTATCATAAAAGGTCCACCACCTAATATTACCTTTGTATTATACCTGACCCACAACCTAGTATTAACTTTGTATTATACAAGGTCCACAACATAATATTAACTTTGTATTATACAAGGTCCACCAACTAATATTACCTTTGTATTATACAAGGTCCACAACCTAGTATTAATTATACAAGGTCCACAACATTATATTAACTTTGTATTATACAAGGTCCACAACCTATTATTAACTTTGTATTATACAAGGTTCACAACCTATTATTAACTTTGTATTATACAAGGTCCACAACATTATATTAATTTTGTATTATAACAGGACCACAACATAATATTAATTTTGTATTATACAAGGCCCACAACCTAGTATTAACTTTGTATTATACAAGGTTCACAACCTATTATTAATTTTGTATTATACAAGATTCACAACCTATTATTAACTTTGTACTATACAAGGACCACAACATAATATTAACTTTGTATTATACAAGGTCCACAACCTAGTATTAACTTTGTATTATACCTGACCCACAACCTAGTATTAACTTTGTATTATACCTGACCCACAACCTAGTATTAACTTTGTATTATACAAGGTCCACAACCTAGTATTAACTTTGTATTATACAAGGTCCACAACCTAGTATTAACTTTGTATTATACCTGACCCACAACCTAGTATTAACTTTGTATTATACCTGACCCACAACCTAGTATTAACTTTGTATTATACAAGGTCCACAACCTATTATTAACTTTGTATTATACAAGGTCCACAACCTATTATTAATTTTGTATTATACAAGGACCCCAACATAATATTAACTTTGTGATATAAAGGTTCACTATACTATACATGGCAATATTATTTGGTAGATGAAATACATAACTACATTACAATACCATATATGGTTATGTTATTAGTGTGATGAGATATGTTACAAAGTAAGTATACCATACATGGTAATGTTATTAGTGGTGTGATGAGATACGTAACAAAGTAAGTATACAATGCATGGTAATGTTATTAGTGAGATGAGATATGTAACAAAGTAAGTATACCATACATGGTAATGTTATTAGTGTGATGAGATATGTAACAAAGTAAGTATACCATACATGGTAATGTTATTAGTGAGATGAGATATGTAACAAAGTAAGTATACCATACATGGTAATGTTATTAGTGGTGTGATGAGATACGTAACAAAGTAAGTATACCATACATGGTAATGTTATTAGTGGTGTGATGAGATATGTAACAAAGTAAGTATACCATACATGGTAATGTTATTAGTGGTGTGATGAGATACGTAACAAAGTAAGTATACCATACATGGTTATGTTATTAGTGGTGTGATGAGATACGTAACAAAGTAAGTATACCATACATGGTAATGTTATTAGTGGTGTGATGAGATATGTAACAAAGTAAGTATACCATACATGGTAATGTTATTAGTGGTGTGATGATATACGTAACAAAGTAAGTATACAATGCATGGTAATGTTATTAGTGAGATGAGATATGTAACAAAGTAAGTATACCATACATGGTAATGTTATTAGTGGTGTGATGAGATACGTAACAAAGTAAGTATACCATACATGGTAATGTTATTAGTGGTGTGATGAGATACGTAACAAAGTAAGTATACCATACATGGTAATGTTATTAGTGGTGTGATGAGATACGTAACAAAGTAAGTATACCATACATGGTAATGTTATTAGTGGTGTGATGAGATATGTAACAAAGTAAGTATACCATACATGGTAATGTTATTAGTGGTGTGATGATATACGTAACAAAGTAAGTATACAATGCATGGTAATGTTATCTGTGAGATATATAAAAACATAAGCATACCATCCATGGCAGTGATCCTTGTTTGGCGACCCGTCCTCCTACGATTTTCACCTCGTGCGGTTGGATAAAAGGTCTGCCACATAAAGTACTGTCCACTTTTAAAATATAATTAGTTGAGTGATTTACATAGTTTACATCAACAAATAACACAGCAAAGTTTGTAGGAGGAAAGACTAAAACAGTTGTTGAACAGTTATTTTAAATGACCAGTGCGTGGAGAACGTGGAGATTGCTGTAGTTACACTTTAGTTAGTCTTTTTTAACAATGTAGTGATCGATGTAGTTACACGGTCTTTTTGAACAATGTAGTGATTGCTGTAGTTATACTGTCTTTTTTAACAATGTAGTGATTGCTGTAGTTACACTTTAGTTAGTCTTTTTTAACAATGTAGTGATTGTTGTAGTTATACGGTCTTTTTTAACAATGTAGTGATTGCTGTAGTTATACTGTCTTTTTTAACAATGTAGTGATTGCTGTAGTTACACTTTAGTTAGTCTTTTATAACAATGTAGTGATTGATGTAGTTACACGGTCTTTTTGAACAATGTAGTGATTGCTGTAGTTATACTGTCTTTTTTAACAATGTAGTGATTGCTGTAGTTACACTTTAGTTAGTCTTTTTTAACAATGTAGTGATCGACAAATAACACAGCAAAGTTTGTAGGAGGACAGACTAAAACAGTTGTTGAACAGTTATTTTAAATGACCAGTGCGTGGAGAACGTGGAGATTGCTGTAGTTACACTTTAGTTAGTCTTTTTTAACAATGTAGAGATTACTGTAGTTACACGGTCTTTTATAACAATGTAGTGATTGCTGTAGTTATACGGTCTTTTTTAACAATGTAGTGATTGCTGTAGTTATACTGTCTTTTTTAACAATGTAGTGATTGCTGTAGTTACACTTTAGTTAGTCTTTTATAACAATGTAGTGATTGCTGTAGTTATACGGTCTTTTTTAACAATGTAGTGATTGCTGTAGTTATACTGTCTTTTTTAACAATGTAGTGATTGCTGTAGTTACACTTTAGTTAGTCTTTTTTAACAATGTAGTGATCGACAAATAACACAGCAAAGTTTGTAGGAGGACAGACTAAAACAGTTGTTGAACAGTTATTTTAAATGACCAGTGCGTGGAGAACGTGGAGATTGCTGTAGTTACACTTTAGTTAGTCTTTTATAACAATGTAGTGATTGCTGTAGTTATCCGGTCTTTTTGAACAATGTAGTGATTGCTGTAGTTATACTGTCTTTTTTAACAATGTAGTGATTGCTGTAGTTACACTTTAGTTAGTCTTTTTTAACAATGTAGTGATTGTTGTAGTTATACGGTCTTTTTGAACAATGTAGTGATTGCTGTAGTTATACTGTCTTTTTTAACAATGTAGTGATCGATGTAGTTACACGGTCTTTTTGAACAATGTAGAGATTACTGTAGTTACACGGTCTTTTTTAACAATGTAGTGATTGCAGTAGTTACACGGTCTTTTTTAACAATGTAGTGATTGCTGTAGTTACACGGTCTTTTTTAACAATGTAGTGATTGCTGTAGTTATACGGTCTTTTTTAACAATGAAGTGATTGCTGTAGTTACACGGTCTTTTTGAACACTGTAGTGATTGTTGTAGTTACACGGTCTTTTTTAACAATGTAGTGATTGTTGTAGTTACACGGTCTTTTTTAACAATGTAGTGATTGCTGTAGTTACACGGTCTTTTTTAACAATGTAGTGATTGTTGTAGTTACACGGTCTTTTTTAACAATGTAGTGATTGTTGTAGTTACACGGTCTTTTTTAACAATGTAGTGATTGCTGTAGTTACACGGTCTTTTTTAACAATGTAGTGATTGCTGTAGTTATACGGTCTTTTTTAACAATGTAGTGATTGCTGTAGTTACACGGTCTTTTTTAACAATGTAGTGATTGCTGTAGTTACACGGTCTTTTTTAACAATGTAGAGATTGCTGTAGTTACACGGTCTTTTTTAACAATGTAGTGATTGCTGTAGTTACACGGTCTTTTTTAACAATGTAGAGATTGCTGTAGTTACACGGTCTTTTATAACAATGTAGTGATTGCTGTAGTTACACGGTCTTTTTTTAACAATGTAGAGATTTCTGTAGTTACACGGTCTTTTTTAACAATGTAGTGATTGCTGTAGTTACACGGTCTTTTTTAACAATGTAGAGATTGCTGTAGTTACACGGTCTTTTTTAACAATGTAGTGATTGCTGTAGTTACACGGTCTTTTATAACAATGTAGTGATTGCTGTAGTTACACGGTCTTTTTTAACAATGTAGAGATTGCTGTAGTTACACGGTCTTTTTTAACAATGTAGTGATTGCTGTAGTTACACGGTCTTTTTTAACAATGTAGTGATTGCTGTAGTTATACGGTCTTTTTTAACAATGTAGTGATTGCTGTAGTTACACGGTCTTTTTTAACAATGTAGTGATTGCTGTAGTTACACGGTCTTTTTTAACAATGTAGAGATTGCTGTAGTTACACGGTCTTTTTTAACAATGTAGTGATTGCTGTAGTTACACGGTCTTTTTTAACAATGTAGAGATTGCTGTAGTTACACGGTCTTTTTTAACAATGTAGTGATTGCTGTAGTTACACGGTCTTTTATAACAATGTAGTGATTGCTGTAGTTACACGGTCTTTTTTTAACAATGTAGAGATTTCTGTAGTTACACGGTCTTTTTTAACAATGTAGTGATTGCTGTAGTTACACGGTCTTTTTTAACAATGTAGAGATTGCTGTAGTTACACGGTCTTTTTTAACAATGTAGTGATTGCTGTAGTTACACGGTCTTTTATAACAATGTAGTGATTGCTGTAGTTACACGGTCTTTTTTAACAATGTAGAGATTGCTGTAGTTACACGGTCTTTTTTAACAATGTAGTAATTGCTGTAGTTACACGGTCTTTTATAACAATGTAGTGATTGCTGTAGTTACACGGTCTTTTTTAACAATGTAGAGATTGCTGTAGTTACACGGTCTTTTTTAACAATGTAGTGATTGCAGTAGTTACACGGTCTTTTTTAACAATGTAGTGATTGCTGTAGTTATACGGTCTTTTTGAACAATGTAGTGATTTCTGTAGTTACACGGTCTTGAACAATGTTGCCTCTAAAAGAACTCTTAAGATTTTGTCATGCATGTATCCTTCGATACATTTATATATTTGGTGGTACATAAAGCTGAATGATTCAGACAACATTTTATCTATATAGATAGTAGTCTATAAATTAAGCAGAATGATTCAGAAAAAATTTTGTCTATATCAATAGTGGTCTATAAATTTAGCAGAATGATTCAGACAACATTGTATCTATATAATTATCCAATGACGCCTCGGTTTTTCTTTGATCTTTTGTTGGCGATATATTGCATACTATGTGATATTTCAAATATCACATATGTGATATTTCAAATATCACATATGTGATATCTGAAATATCACATGGCATTTCTGATTGGTCCATGCCTCAGTCTTGAGGCGGGGCCAATTTCAAATGTAGGCGTGACAAATGAACAAAGACAGGAAATGCATTTCAAACAAAATTTAATGAAATACGAGTGCCGTTTAGAAATTTTCCGTCTTCTTTCTTCACCTTGTATGCACGTACAGCCCTGCTGCGATGTACCGTTCTGTCCACGAGTTGTTCATCAAAACCTGACCAAACAGAATATAAAACCCTGTTCATATTTTATTAAGTAAAATCTATTTTAACAGGTCAGTAAAAAAAAGCATACATTACATGATCACATATCAAATTTCAGTCATTTAAAAAAAATGGTTATACAGATTACGCTTAATGTAACAATATACTTTCGTTGCACAAAAATCCTATCATAAACAAAATAGTGATGAAAATGATAACAAGACGAGTGGATAAAAATACCGATTAACCGATTCATTGATTTCTTTAAACAATTTCACGGATTTTGAAAGGATTTTGTGACATTGTGAATATCGAAATTTACGAAAAATATTTCATTTCACAATTTGTTCAAACGATATGATTTTAGACTTACCTGCTTGGTAAAGGGAAGTAGCGCAGGTCCTCTTTCCGGAATGGTTTATGTAATTTCCCTCGAATCCTGCAGCCTTTCACATGTTTTTCACATTACCATTCAGTTCATTTACAACAATTGGCTGAGCTAATTCCTTGGTATCAACTATTCCAATGTCAGTAGCTACCGTGTCACTATCTTCAAGTTCATACTCATACTTATCTACGGCCTGTGATAATGTTATATCGTCGAGGTCAGTGAACACATCGACATCAGTGATCAGTACCTGATCCGTCATGGTTGACAGTCTCACTAGAAATGAATGGGCTACTGTGACAGAAAACAAAACGTGTCAGAAATTGGCGGGAAACATATCACAGTGACAGGTTCTGATCAATTTTATAGCTCCACCCCTAGGCACGTGGGTGACAAAACCTCGGCTGTCATTGGATAAAACAGATACAAAATGGGTACTCGTGACGTATCGCATATATCACACTCGTGCTACGCACTCGTGTGATATATCCGATACATCACTCGTACCCATTATGTATCTATTACATAGTTGACTATAAATTTAGCAAAGAATGATTCCGACAACGTTTTATATAATCAACCACTTGATATATTTATTTCATAGCTCAGTCCTTGATGATTTAGGGTGTATGGGGAGTTATGTCGTGTTTTGATGGCTGAAGAGAAAATATACTACCATTCCTTTATTTACATTTCTATTGTTCATTATATGAATAATATTTGCTAGAAATCGCAATTTCTATATTTTTACCTGGAAAGGCCAAACTGTCAACTGCGTAAGAATACTTGTCAAACATCGAATATTTTTGTATTGTTTTTGTTTTGTTGATACTATTAAAGTATATAGTGTTTCAATTAAATATATATATATGTGTGTCAATGAGAGAAAGGCTGTAGATATCGTCATGTGAAACCATAATACAATCATAGTATCATTATATACCGTGTACATGTGAAACCATAATACAATCATAGTATCATTATATACCGTGTACATGTGAAACCATAATACAATCATAGTATCATTATATACCGTGTGCATGTGAAACCATAATACAATCATAGTATCATTATATACCGTGTACATGTGAAACTATAATACAATCATAGTATCATTATATACCGTGTACATGTCAAACCATAATACAATCATTATATACCGTGTACATGTCAAACCATAATACAATAATAGTATCATTATATACCGTGTACATGTCAAACCATAATACAATCATGGTATCATTATATACCGTGTACATGTCAAACCATAATACAATCATGGTATCATTATATACCGTGTACATGTCAAACCATAATACAATCATTATATACCGTGTACATGTCAAACCATAATACAATCATGGTATCATTATATACCGTGTACATGTCAAACCATAATACAATCATAGTATCATTATATACCGTGTACATGTGAAACTATAATACAATCATAGTATCATTATATACCGTGTACATGTCAAACCATAATACAATCATAGTATCATTATATACCGTGTACGTGTCAAACCATAATACAATCATTATATACCGTGTACATATCAAACCATAATACAATCATAGTATCATTATATACCGTGTACATGTCAAACCATAATACAATCATAGTATCATTATATACCGTGTACGTGTCAAACCATAATACAATCATAGTATCATTATATACCGTGTACATGTGAAACTATAATACAATCATAGTATCATTATATACCGTGTACATGTCAAACCATAATACAATCATAGTATCATTATATACCGTGTACATGTCAAACCATAATACAATCATAGTATCATTATATACTGTGTACATGTCAAACCATAATACAATCATAGTATCATTATATAACGTGTACATCATTACTAACTCATCTACAAACACTTACCGTAACGAAATATCACAGACAAGGTGGCGAAATACAGTAATCTGTCTAACATGTTTAGGTGGTTTAGTGCACAGGCCCAGCAATGGCGCGGTGTTGGAGATAACAAAATGTTCCGTCCTAGATGTTTAAAAGAGGTCTAACAATGGTTAACAAAAAAAAAGTAAAGCAAACAGACATAGAACTTGCTGTAAGCTTATAGATTTGATTAACTTAATATTTGCTAGAAATCGCAATTTACTTATATGTATACTTAATACTAAACGTTAATCTTATTGAATTTCTATCATTCAACGAAATCCTCTTATAAAACCCTATTCGATTGTCTTTCTTTGATTTTGATACTAAGTATATAAACAAGCTATACGGATTGACTCATATTTATATGTAGACAACTTAAATAAAAGTAAACGTCAACTTCAAAATGAGACACAATATTTATAAACATCTAGTTCTGGAAATACAATTTTAATCGTGAACGTAAGCTTGACTCCAGACAGGATATGATTAAAGGGCTGAGTTCTGCTGACCTGAGCATGCGTGATACGTGTGGAAAGAATGGCGTCTGTTCTCTGTCTTATCAGAGATCGGGGACAGTGCAATCTATTCTTCGGTTAGTTATTCACGGAAATAGATATAGACATAAAGAATGAAAGAAACTGTTATATGAGTTAATACTGTAAGATTTGAATTTAAAAACATTATTACCTTCCAATGGCTATCTAAGTCACCCTGGTTATATTATTATGAAGGTTCGGTCCGTCACTTCTCATGAATCGCATTAAAGGAGGGATCGCAAGTCTTGAAATGATCATCAGATTAACTTCCGTGTAATCAGCAAACGAGAAGTGCAACGACGCGATGTAGGAGGAACTAATGTCTTTGTCTGCAGTATCGGGGTATGGGTGACAATTTGTTGGTGTCACTGATGAAGTTTGTCTGCAGTATCGGGGTATGGGTGACAATTTGTTGGTGTCACCGATATGATTTGCCTGCAGTATAGTTGACAATTTGTATTACTGATAAAATTTGTATGCACTATTTGAGTATGGGTGACAATTTGGTGGTGTTACTGATATGATTTGCCTGCAGTATAGTTGACAATTTGTATTACTGATAAAATTTGTATGCACTATTTGAGTATGGGTGACAATTTGTTGGTGTCACTGATATGATTTGCCTGCAGTATAGTTGACAATTTGTATTACTGATAAAATTTGTATGCACTATTTGAGTATGGGTGACAATTTGGTGGTGTTACTGATATAGTTTGTCTGCAGTATTGGGTAATGGGTATTGATAATACTATTCCACATCTTGAATATAAGTACTTAATAGATGTATCACATTTTTATAAACATTCACATGACATCCTACAATCAAAACGAAATAGAAATTCAAACTCAAACCCGAAAATCCGAGGGCAAAAGGGAAAAAACAGGGTTGTTACTATCTAGAAATGCTAATCGTGTTCATCATAAGCTGTCTCCTCTGGTAACGTTGCAATTAATGATTGAGATACACGACTGTTAATGAGGAGTTTGTAGTGTCAACAAGTCGTCAATATCACAAAGTATTTGTTACATATCTACTCTAGGTAACGCATATAGGAAGATCTTCTTATACCTTCAGATATTGAATGCTGTTTTGGAAGACGCTTTGATAATAAATAAGTAACTCAATATATGCTGAACGCAGACATAATTGCTTCTGTATTCAGATCGTATCCATATGATATTTAAACAAAGATATATCAGTGTTTATGTTTTGACTTTACTCCAAAATTTGTCAAAGCGGTTATCGAAACTGTTTAAATTTGGAGCTTGAACTACATTTGCTGGTAGATAGCTACAGTTGTCCACAAGTCTTTGAGTAAACAAATATTTCCTCATGTCCAGTCTACGTCTTGATTTGTCTAGGCTGAGTGAATGTCCCCAGGTCCTTCTGTCTTGCTATATTTGTAAAAATCCGTGTAATGCTGTCGACTCATAGTCGCTCTTCATCATTTTGAAAACGTCAATCATGTTGCCCCTATTACGTCGATAAAGTGACGACGGGGGTTTAAAGCGACGTAATCGTTCTTCATACGAGAGATCTTTTAGTTCTGTATTCTAGCAGATCAATGAATGTCCTATTGTTTGTATGGCTTCCGTATGCATGCTCTATATTCAAACTGGGGTCGAACTAAATCTTTATACAGTAAGCAGAATGATTGTTTATCCAAGCGTGTGTATGATCCTCTGATTGTTCCAAGTATTCGGTTAGCTTTGTCTACGGCTGCTTGTATATGATTTCTAAAGTTTAATTTATTATCGACAATTATTCCAATGCCTTTCTCTTCCGTTTCCTCTGATAACGTTACTGTTTTTCTTAGACCATCGACATCCTGATACAAATGTAAATTGTTGGATAGATCTATTCTTCTTTCCTAAATACACCGTTTTGTATTTGTCCAGGTGGAATTTTAGCAGCCAGGTATCCGACCATTCTTATAAGTTGTCTAGGTCCCGCTGAAGATCCGCATTTACCCGGTGGTATTTATGCAAACGTCGGCAAGCAGTAGGGCGTTGGCATCGTCATGATATCGTATACGATAGGGGAATATGAGGATTATGGTCGACTCCCCCAGAGACAATACGCTTCTCAACTATTGGTATGATTTTTCTGGGAATCATTTTGGAAAATGTACCCTATTGACTGCTTGTTACTTAATAGTATCCCCTTATTTTAGGAGACTGACCTGATGGAGTTAATTCTATACTTGGAGAATGGCTTTCTGTTTTCAATACCTTCGAAGATGCTGGTTTTGATATTATCCTATTTGCCCGTCCTTGATGTTTCTTAAGGTCTTCCAATTGTTCCTATCAGAGTATTTCACTCCTTGCAGGGTTTCATCCATTGTAGTTGTTCCATCAATTGTTTCTGAATGCCCAGGACACTTCAGTTTTGAGGACTTCTTCCATATCTACGTCATTTTGGTAGAATAGTTTACGGTAATATCTTCTTCACATATTGTTCACATTGGAACATTGAGCGACTTTGAGAATTGATACGAAGGATGATTGATATGTTGTGATGTATTGAAGGATGTACTGAATAATGTTCTTTTTAAGTCCTACTACTTCTGACTATATAGGACCGTGATGAGCTAAGAGGACCATGGCCCTTAACGGTCATCTGACAATTGAACCATCATATATAGAAAGCAACATTACAGCTATGTTCTCCTTTTGGGGCCCCTGCCTCTTGGCCCCATGGGTCACACTAGCTTCAATTATATAAAATATGATAACCCTTCCCCAATGATGTTTCACACCAAAATTGGTGGTAATCCATCCAAGGATTAAGAAGGAGTAGGGTTTTAAATCAAAATTCGCCAAAGTTCCCCTTTTCGGGCCCCGTTACTCACGCACCAGGCGTTTATGAGATATGATCCCCCATTCAATTATGTTTCACACCAAATTGGCTGTAATCAACCCAATGGTTAAGGAGTAGGGTTTTAATTTAAAAGCAAAAATTCATCAAAAATCCTCTTTTGGATCCCCTCCACTCAGGTCCCAGGGTCAGAGCAGCCTTATTTATATAAAATATGATCGCCCTTCCTCAATGATGTTTCAGAACATAGCAATTCGCTTTGGGGTTATCCAGGAGTAGAGTTTTGAAAGTAAATGTCATCAGCACTTGAGATATTGCATGAGCAGTAACCCAAAAACTCATGGAGAATGGCCAGGATGGGGAGTTGTCTTTAGAGGTACAACCTGAAAGTCAATCCGAATTTCAAAAAATATTTTAATTTTTGTTAATTCTGTCGCTACAAAGCACATGTTGAGAGAGAATTTTGTGATAAAACCTAAATCAAAGTATATTATATCTCCTATAGGTGACAACTGAATGAAACACTAATGTACCCCCACTAGCAAGTTGAGTAAGTATTGACAGACACCAACAACCTGATTACTATAACACACCACATTTTGATGTGGACCAGTCAAATATATACCTACAATACAGCAGCATCAAAATGATGTGAACAAACAAAATAAAATTAATTTTTTTTTTTCCATTTTATTGGAAATCATTCATTTCACAAGTTAAGAAGTTGGACGGCTGAAGAGATATGTTGTATACAATTTGTCATCATTAGTACCATATAATTAACATACGATAATAGTACTATACACTTAGACACCAATAACCAATTATATAATTATACACTTATCATATAATTATATCCCAGTATGTATCGTTCACTTGTAAAGCCAACTTGCATGATTACAACAGCAATGGCAGGAAAATAAAAACGATAATAAAATGATCACAACCGAGAATTGGTGGATAGAAACTTCCATACAAGATGTAGTAGCAAAAGAGTAAGCAGTTGAACAGGAGAAAGTTGTTAACAACAAGTTCATTTCAGTCTTCAGATCAAACATCAAACTAATGCATCAGAGTGATGAGGTATGTTGGGATTTCTAAGTCGGTAACTTACATAATTATCTCACAGAAACAAACAGAAATTAATCTCTCACAAAAATAAGGTTATTGACACTATCATTAGTTCTAATCTCCAGACTATCGCTTCCTTTCTGAAACAGTGGCCTATCTGTGATAAGATGTCAGATACTTTGTCTCAGACATCAAAAAAATCATCCTTGGGGTGGGATTAATAAACCTTTACAGTAGAAGGACGATGAGGTGGGATTAACTTTCCTATGGGGGTAGAAGGATGGATGTGCATATTAAGAATAAAGAGATTCTAAAATCATCAGTTGTGGACGGCAGTGCTATGACATAAACAAACGACATTTTTATATTTGTAAACCAACATGTGCAAAGTATATAGAATGTAAACCTTATCTACACTAGCCAGTGGACACACCAATAATGTACACTTGCTTCCATCTGTCCTACAGCAAAATCACAGTTACACATAATAAACATATTTCATGACATCTTTCAATGAGTACCTTTAACTTATCAGTATTCTAAGTGGTCGTTAATTATTACACAAAATGTATTACTACACAAAAGTGATGTGAGAATAAAAGCAAATTAGATTCTTTTTTGGAATGAATGTAAGCATAAATGAAAATGGAAAAATGAGAATTTTAATGGAGACTGGTATTGTCCTTATCATAAATAAAGTGATTTCCTGATACTGACAAAACTGTTACTAAACACTTCTCATTAAAGAACAACAGTTGTACAAACTTACCGAAGAGCAGATCAGATCAATTAAATGAGTATTGGTATTTGACTTTGACTGCTGAAGCCAACACCATAAAGTTTTACCAATGACAACCCAGACCTCACACTAGAGTTGTTATATTGGTATGACAACCCAGACATCACACTAGAGTTGTTATATTGGTACGACAACCCAGACATCACACTAGAGTTGTTATATTGGTACGACAACCCCGACATCACACTAGAGTTGTTATATTGGTACGACAACCCAGACATCACACTAGAGTTGTTATATTGGTATGACAACCCAGACATCACACTAGAGTTGTTATATCGGTATGACAACCCAGACATCACACTAAGTTGTTCTATTGGTATGACAACCCACACATCACACTAGAGTTGTTATATTGGTACGACAACCCAGACATCACACTAGAGTTGTTATATTGGTACGACAACCCAGACATCACACTAGAGCTGTTATATTGGTACGACAACCCAGACATCACACTAGAGCTGTTATATCGGTATGACAACCCAGACATCACACTAGAGTTGTTATATTGGTATGACAACCCAGACATCACACTAGAGTTGTTATATTGGTATGACAACCCAGACATCACACTAGAGTTGTTATATTGGTACGACAACCCCGACATCACACTAGAGTTGTTATATTGGTATGACAACCCAGACATCACACTAGAGTTGTTATATTGGTATGACAACCCAGACATCACACTAGAGTTGTTATACTGGTATGACAACCCAGACATCACACTAGAGATGTTATATTGGTACGACAACCCAGACATGACACTAGAGTTGTTATATTGGTATGACAACCCAGACATCACACTAGAGTTGTTATATTGGTATGACAACCCAGACATCACACTAGAGTTGTTATATCGGTATGACAACCCAGACATCACACTAGAGTTGTTATATCGGTATGACAACCCAGACATCATACTAGAGTTGTTATATTGGTACGACAACCCAGACATCACACTAGAGTT
This sequence comes from Pecten maximus, assembly GCF_902652985.1. NCBI lineage: Eukaryota > Metazoa > Mollusca > Bivalvia > Pectinida > Pectinidae > Pecten > Pecten maximus. The sequence continues at coordinate 4,126,887 of NC_047015.1, read as the reverse complement.
GTTATATTGGTACGACAACCCAGACATCACACTAGAGTTGTTATATTGGTACGACAACCCAGACATCACACTAGAGTTGTTATATTGGTACGACAACCCAGACATCACACTAGAGTTGTTATATTGGTACGACAACCCAGACATCACACTAGAGTTGTTATATTGGTATGACAACCCCGACATCACACTAGAGTTGTTATACGACATTGTATTATCTATCACAAACAAATTATTCTTCAATTTACTTGAAGTATGTAAATGAACATTTATCAAGAAAATACAATTTATTATATACAATGATCTTAATCTGGTATCAACAGTGATACAAAATGCTTGACATTATAAAAATAAACAACAACCAAATCTTGTACATGTCAATACACAGGCAATATGTACTGTATACATAAATAACTAAATGATTATAAATTACAAAGCACTACTATATCAACAACAAGCAGCAATAGTGATACATTGTACTATAGAGATTATCCTGGTATACAGCGCTTTGATTAATAAGAAACTAAATGATTTAATGCAGGTAAATTTACATGAGATATTTGGAATGTACAATTAATAATAACAGTTCAGTACTTAATTAAAACGCTTATTACTTCATTTATTTTATTGCTTCTAAATCACAGTTTGATAGTATGGCAATTTTCATTTTATTGTAGCACATGATTTATTAGTGGTATATAAGATATACAGCTGTTGAGTGAGCACTCTGACATGGACCTCCTCAGTTATCTATCATAACCAGTCACCACACAGTCACACACACTTACAAGTCAATAGAACCAACACACAACATAATCAACATCAGGCTTATTTTAAATTAAAATAGGTCTCATCTTGATTTCATTATTTCTTAGCTTCTTGAGCTGATACAAATTTAAAATTAATAAACATTTTCTTAAACAGAGGAAATAGAATAGATCATTTATATGTTCTGACTGAAAATGATACCATCAATCAGAATATTAGAAAACAGATCATCAGGGGTATTCCAGTAAAACATCTTCCCCACCCCAGGACTCCATGTTTGGTTAAGGGGTATTCCAGTAAAATATCTTCCCCACCCCAGGACTCCAGGTTTGGTTAAGGGGTATTCCAGTAAAACATCTTCCCCACCCCAGGACTCCATGTTTGGTTAAGGGGTATTCCAGTAAAATATCTTCCCCACCCCAGGACTCCAGGTTTGGTTAAGGGGTATTCCAGTAAAACATCTTCCCCACCCCAGGACTCCAGGTTTGGTTAAGGGGTATTCCAGTAAAACATCTTCCCCACCCCAGGACTCCAGGTTTGGTTAAGGGGTATTCCAGTAAAACATCTTCCCCACCCAAGGACTCCAGGTTTGGTTAAGGGGTACCACCCTTAGAATTTATTTAATACAATACATAGAAGTAATAGAAAGGCAATCCAACCATGGATAGAAGTGATTTATTAATTTTAATGGAATAGCCATCAGTTTAACAGTGATAAGACTGTAGATAAAAGGACACTTGACTTTCACCACTTATTGTATATCATCTACCTACAGCAGACTTAGTATTCAGTTTGTGGTTTGTGAAAATGAACCAAAAGTTTCAGACTCTTCAATTCTAAATTTTTAAAATTTGATTTTCTAAACTAATAATTTTTCTTTTTAAATATTACAAGAAATATTACAAGAACTACACTTGTCTGTCAAACAGAAAGAGACCTAATGGCCTGACTCTTTTCATCTTTTTTATCTTATCGTTTATCTATATGTAACATTAACCAATGTTTACCAGATCACAATGTACCACCATGCATGTCATCAGCTGATCGTACTGACAATCTCATCAGATTTCACTAGGTATGCTGAGTCTCACTACCAGACTATCCATGCATAGTTTATTGGTTCACTTGGCACTGTAATTATTATAATTAGAACTTGTAAGTTGTGATGCTGTAGTAGTAATCCTGGTTCACACATTTCCATATCACATTCTGTATTTAATGAAATGTCCTATGGGTATAAATAACAGTGTATATCATACATCGTCTCCTCCTGTGTACATGTGGTCGACCTCCTCCTCCACAACTTCCCCGTCCTCCTCATCCCCACCCCCTCCATATATACCATTCATCTTACTAGTGATAGTCCTACTGAGAGGAATATCCAGGGCCCGGTGTACTGATTCTATCGTTCTCATATTTACATAGTATGCCATGTTTAGAGCAGGTATTCGACTCTTCATCTCTTCCATTGCAGCATAGGCCTGGAATTGTATCGCATAAAATCAATGATAAAAATAAGTACATTTCAAGTAATTTCCAAATTATCTAATTTGTCTCAACTTTATACAAGACTTTCACACTGTTACGTAAGGGAAACTGAAGTAATACGTTAAATTTTCTACAGACTTAAGGAATTCCACATGAACTTAAGATCAAGTCCAGATATCTCTGTCCCATTAACATTTCATAATTGTTTAACACCACCACATTTCTTACAAGAAATGTTATAGCTTACCGCCTTCCAACGCTCTCTCCTTGCATAATGTTCAATGATGAGGCCATAGACATCTCCCATACGGACAGAATCGTCCAGGTGAGGTTCCTCCAGTAACACCTGGCACTGTTTGATGGTGTCCTCTGGATTCTCATCGTACGCCCTGTCAAATATAATGTCAGTCAATTATAAATTAAATCTGAGCTTATTTGATTTAGATCAGAGAAAAAACAGGGCACAAGAAGTTACAACCATCTGTGAAATCCATGGGAGAATTCTTCACTTGTCATTGAAGCCCAGGAGAGCCAAGAGTAATTATATAACAACAGGCCCATGGGCCTTAACTATCACCTGAGATTTTTGATGATTTGACCTAGAAACCTTGCACACATCTTCATAAAGCAGGTGCTTCAAAATATGACCCAAATAAATCATTTTGAAATTATTGAATTTTTTCATCATTTGACCCCTGTAACCTTGAATGAAGGTCAAGGTCAAAGTTAAGCATAACATTTGAAGCCAGCCATACATGCTATCGATGTGCTAAATATCAAGCCTTCATATGTATAGATAAAAGAGAAGAAACTATTTATCTGCAATTTTGGATGATTTTCGAATTTTGGCGAGAAAAAATTTGCTTCAACAAGGTCCAATAATAATATTATTACAAAGGGCAATAACTCTGTAAGTAACCGTCGTATGATTCCCAATTTTGAACTTGTTTGATATCTTATTGACATAGGCAGCATACAAAGTTTCATCAAACTTGTTTGATATTTACTCAAGTAATCACGTTCACAAGGTCTAATAATATTATCATTACAAAGGGCAATAACTCTTAAAGTAATTTAAGTTATTGTTGAATAATTCTGATTTTCGAACTTGTACGAAATCTTATTGATATTACACTGCATACAAAGTTTTAACAAAGTTGGTTGATATTTACTCAAGTAATCATTGTGTTCACAAGGTCAAATAATATTATTATTACAAAGGGCAATAACTCTGTAAGTTACTGTCAAATAATTCCCAATTCTGAACTTGTCTAAGATCTTATTGACATAAGGCTGTATATAAAGTTTCATCAATCTCGGTTTACATTTAATCAAGTTATTGTGTCCACAAGGAAAAGTTAACAGACAACGACGGACAAAAGACTATCGCAATAGGTCACCATGACCTATGGTCAGGTGACCTAAAAACAAGGGCAGACAATCAGTCAAAGGTTGAAATATATTGCGACAGCTGAGGTCATGACCACAAATTGAGGATTCGAAATAATGGCCATGTCATATGCAATATATCAAACAAGTTCTGCCCAATAATAACTTAATATAAGATATCTAACAAGTTAAGAATTTCCATATCACACAGCCACAAGTGTAAGATTCAGCTGATCAGAGCTAATATCTGTGAGTATATAACTCAAATTAATTTTGACTGTGGCTGTAGAACTGGCAAGTTGTGATGAAATATCTTGTTACACTTACCTTCTAGCTGTCACAAACTTCTTAATAAGTGTGATCTTGTTCTTTAAACGTGTCAGTTTCTCCTCTTGCAGCATTTCATCACTCATCTTTGTCTTACTCAGACATTTGTAGGCCTCACCCAGAGCACCCAAGGCCTTGTCGTAGTTCTGGTACTCGTCTATTTCCACCTACATATATGAAACGCAACCATCTGTACTTTTACTTTTTATCATTTGCATGATCTCTGCATTGATTTAAAAATGACAAGAGAGATTACAACAAATGAAATAAACATCCTCAAACATTTACTGAGAGCACAGGACCATCATACAGGACCATCATACAGGACCATCACACAGGACCATCACACAGGACCATCATACACAGGACCATCATACAGGACCATCATATACAGGACCATCATACAGGACCATCACACAGGACCATCACACAGGACCATCATACAGGACTATCATACAGGACCATCATACAGGACCATCATACAGCATATAGATAGCAAACAGGACCATCATACAGCATATAGATAGCGAACAGGACCATCATACAGCATATAGATAGCGAACAGGACCATCATACAGCATATAGATAGCGAACAGGACCATCATACAGCATATAGATAGCGAACAGGACCATCATACAGCATATAGATAGTGAACAGGACCATCATACAGCATATAGATAGTGAACAGGACCATCATACAGCATATAGATAGAGAACAGGACCATCATACAGCATACAGATAGTGAACAGGACCATCATACAGCATACAGATAGCAAACAGGACCATCATACAGCATATAGATAGTGAACAGGACCATCATACAACATATATAGATAGTGAACAGGACCATCATACAGCATATAGATAGTGAACAGGACCATCATACAGGACCATCATACAGCATATAGATAGCGAACAGGACCATCATACAGGACCATCATACAGGACCATCATACAGGACCATCATACAGCATATAGATAGTGAACAGGACCATCATACAGCATATAGATAGTGAACAGGACCATCATACAGCATATAGATAGTGAACAGGACCATCATACAGGATACAGATAGTAAACAGGACCATCATACAGCATACAGATAGTGAACAGGACCATCATACAGCATATAGATAGTGAACAGGACCATCATACAGCATATAGATAGTGAACAGGACCATCATACAGCATATAGATAGTGAACAGGACCATCATACAGCATATAGATAGTGAACAGGACCATCATACAGCATATAGATAGTGAACAGGACCATCATACAGCATACAGATAGTGAACAGGACCATCATACAGCATATAGATAGTGAACAGGACCATCATACAGGATACAGATAGTAAACAGGACCATCATACAGCATATAGATAGTGAACGGACCATCATACAGCATATATAGATAGTGAACAGGACCATCATACAGCATATAGATAGTGAACAGGACCATCATACAGGACCATCATACAGGACCATCATACAGCATATAGATAGCGAACAGGACCATCATACAGGACCATCATACAGCATATAGATAGTGAACAGGACCATCATACAGCATATAGATAGTGAACAGGACCATCATACAGCATACAGATAGTGAATAGGACCATCATACAGCATATAGATAGTGAACAGGACCATCATACAGCATATAGATAGTGAACAGGACCATCATACAGCATATAGATAGTGAACAGGACCATCATACAGCATATAGATAGTGAACAGGACCATCATACAGCATATAGATAGTGAACAGGACCATCATACAGCATATAGATAGTGAACAGGACCATCATACAGCATATAGATAGTGAACAGGACCATCATACAGCATATAGATAGTGAACAGGACCATCATACAGCATATAGATAGCAAACAGGACCATCATACAGCATATAGATAGTGAACAGGACCATCATACAGGACCATCATACAGGACCATCATACAGCATATAGATAGTGAACAGGACCATCATACAGGATATAGATAGTGAACAGGACCATCATACAGCATATAGATAGTGAACAGGACCATCATACAGCATATAGATAGCAAACAGGACCATCATACAGGACCATCAAACAGGACCATCATACAGCATATAGATAGTGAACAGGACCATCATACAGCATATAGATAGTGAACAGGACCATCATACAGCATATAGATAGTGAACAGGACCATCATACAGCATATAGATAGCGAACAGGACCATCATACAGGACCATCATACAGCATATAGATAGTGAACAGGACCATCATACAGGACCATCATACAGCATATAGATAGCGAACAGGACCATCATACAGCATATAGATAGCGAACAGGACCATCATACAGCATATAGATAGTGAACAGGACCATCATACAGCATATAGATAGTGAACAGGACCATCATACAGCATATAGATAGCGAACAGGACCATCATACAGGACCATCATACAGCATATAGATAGTGAACAGGACCATCATACAGCATATAGATAGCGAACAGGACCATCATACAGCATATAGATAGTGAACAGGACCATCATACAGCATATAGATAGCGAACAGGACCATCATACAGGACCATCATACAGCATATAGATAGTGAACAGGACCATCATACAGCATATAGATAGCGAACAGGACCATCATACAGCATATAGATAGTGAACAGGACCATCATACAGCATATAGATAGTGAACAGGACCATCATACAGGACCATCATACAGCATATAGATAGTGAACAGGACCATCATACAGCATATAGATAGTGAACAGGACCATCATACAGCATATAGATAGCAAACAGGACCATCATACAGCATACAGATAGTGAACAGGACCATCATACAGCATATAGATAGCTAATGCAAAGTGAATGACTAACATCTCTCCTGGAAAGTTTAACTAAGTCAGTACAGTTGTATTGAGAATTCTTCTGCCTACCTGAGCACAAGCATCGTAGAAGGCTGCCAGAGAGTCCAGTGCTCTCCCTTTAGTATAGAAGCCAATAATATTTTTCATGATTTCCGGGTCTTTCCTCCAGTCCAATGATTGAAGATAGTTGGCTGCCATTACATAAATCTCCTTCTGTCGCGATACACCAGCAAAAAATGTAATCTTCTCGGTGTCTCCTGACTTCAGCAGTGCTTTCATAGCCTGTAACACAGTATGTCACACTTGTTATTAATAATAAATCATAGCCTGTAACACAGTATGTCACACTTGTTATTGATAATAAATCAGTAACACAGTATGTCACACTTGTTATTAAAAATAAATCATAGCCTGTAACACAGTATGTCACACTTGTTATTGATAATAAATCATAGCCTGTAACACAGTATGTCACACTTGTTATTGATAATAAATCATAGCCTGTAACACAGTATGTCACTCTTGTTATTGATAATAAATCATAGCCTGTAACACAGTATGTCACTCTTGTTATTGATCATAAATCATAGCCTGTAACACAGTATGTCACACTTGTTATTGATAATAAATCATAGCCTGTAACACAGTATGTCACACTTGTTATTAATAATAAATCAGTAACACAGTATGTCACACTTGTTATTAATAATAAATCGGTCAGTTTACTATAAAATGTCCACACTTCTAGTACATCACACAGCATTTACATTTTCAAGGTTCCCCTACTGGTTTCCAACATCATTTAGAAGGTTTAGATATTTTTAGTGATATTTTTTACAAATTCAATCAAACAACAGTCACTGTAACTCATTTAGATCAAAGGGCCAAAGGCCCTGAGAAACGTCAGGGTCCGAGGTCATATAATAAGAAATTTAAAATTGAATCTTTTAGTCAGAGAGTTACATTTGTATCAGATGAAATGTCTTAATCTGGTTATTCCTATTCTATATATATTCAAGAAAACATGCATAACATATTTATCTGCTGACAACTTTCCAATAGCTGAGTATAAATCTTTCCCTATTTCTTTTATGCATGTGGAAGATTATTGATATACTCTTGAATCAGTAAAGCTGCTTGTAAACTTTGAAAAAAATCAACTGAACGACAAATCGGTCTATTAACAGAACATGTTGTATAGCCAAAGATAAAATCCAAGATCGACAAATTGGTCTATTAACAGAACATGTTGTATAGCCAAAGATAAAATCCAAGATGTACACAGCCTAAGGTTTTTTAAATTTTATTTATATTATAAGATGTTAATTAGGCCTAGCAAACATCTATTTTATGACCCCTAATACCATATTTTAACTCCGATAGAAAATTGCGGTCGCGTTGTCCGACGAGGCATATCTAGTTTTGACAAGACGCCAGTACATCAGTCACAGATCATAATCGTTAGATTCTTTTCAAAAACCAAATAATAACCTTATTTAATAAAATCCTCATGAAAAACGGCAATGTAGTTTGTTACAACTTGCCTTCGATTCCTGGTGATATTTCTTAAGTATTCTAGCGACATACAAATGAATATGAAACTGCGAACGGTCGTTGGTTTAGTTACCTTAGACATGACCGCCATTTTGGCCGATTAGTGATGATCACGTGATTAGCCACGTGACAGCTGAAGTTATCTCGTGGAATGCTCGGCTGCATTTGACTACATAAAATAGGGTTGGTTTTGGGCTTATATGAAATGTTCCTGCGTATGAACTCAGGATGAACATATGAGTCTAAGACATGTGGATAGTTTCTCTGGGGACGCATGTAAATTTTCACGACGATCAAACTGATTTTTTACTTTCGTTTTCAAGGCAGGATTGAGACAGAACTACGTAATCCTACGCCAACAAAATTGCATATACTGACGAGGAAAATGTTTATATTCATACTCTAAAATAGTCTAGAACACCAAACATTCATATTTCATTTTAAATAATTGCAGTAAACACGGGAACCATAAGTTAAATCATGTCAATAATTGCTGTCACAATAGGAACTATATTAGACTGCGGATGTATATCAGTTGTATGACAGAAAAGAGGAATTGTTAGCCGGAAACAAAAGTGTCACTAACAAAATTTACCCACCACGACTATAACGGCAGGTGCCAAAGGCATCCTGACGTTAATAATATATGAGTGATATATAGGTTTAGGTAATCATACATATTCATCTGTCTATGTCCTGCTAAACAGATGTGTAAAGTAGCTGTTTTGATGAGGTGTCACAAACATTCTAAAATCTATGAGAGAACCATGGTATACCTTGATCTTGTTGCCAGCCTGGGTGAATTTCTTGGTTGCCAGGTGGTACTGGCCTTGGTGCATGCACACCTCAGCTATAGCCTCGAGGATCTTCACCCGCTCCATTGTATCACTGCCCATGTCTTCCTTGTTGGGCGTGAGTTTCTCCGCCAGATCTTCAGTTATTTCTACATGCTGGTCCATACAGATTTTCAGGGCTTCCCAATACTGAAACAGCATGTTAACAAAGCTACAACAAAGCTACAACAAAGCAAGGCTACATTCTACAGTTCTTTATTAACCAATTTGAAAGTGTGTCTAAACCAGCAATAGAATTAGCTATGTGAAATGATCAGCAAGGTGGAATCTGTGTCATATGTCTTGTACACTGCAACTGATAACCACTGGAACACTGGCCTCACAGCAAAGTATGACTCAATATGTCCCATATACCAAACAATATAATACTTACTTCCATTTTTGGAGAGTGTGAGATTAACATGCCTTAAACCCCCAGTACATATTCTCATATATCAGTGTATCAACTATGGTAATATTGGAAATGTTCTACATTAAGATAACTACTATCACATAAGTCACAGATATACACACTAAAACTTTGACCTTCCTCTCGAGTCTTAGGATTTATGTCAGGACAAGTTGACACCCAATTAAACAAAGGGCTTTGTGTCAGGACAAGTTGACACCCAATTAAACAAAGTCTTTCCCTCTTCACCCAAATTAGTCTTTAGTTACTAATTCTAGGAAGTACATTGCAGTTACCCTTTTCATCTCTAAAACTTCTTCATGAAGAAATTTGTAACCTAAAATATCTTATATATCATATTGTAAACTTACATTACATACACCTTACACCTAAACTGGTTACAGAATGCAGCCCCACCTCTCATCAGAAGTGACACAGCACATATTGACATTATTGATGTATTTGAATTTCTGTTTTTCGTATCATTAATGGTTTAGTCAGGCTGTCTCTTTAACAAACCATTGTTCACTGCCCAGTACAACAACACCAACCTTTTTACCGATGGCAAGGAGGTCTACTGCCTTGTCATACTGGCCATTGTCCATGAAGAAATCGCCACATCTTTGTAATAATTCTGGATCTGCTCGCTCATCCAAGTCTCCAGAAATCATCTGTAATGCTCCAAACTGTTTGGATCTGAAGGAGAGATCCAATGCTTTGGAAAAGTTTCCTGCCTAGAATGAAACAGAATACATTTTGATTAATGAACATGTACTGATGGGACAAAACAATATATGACCATCTATTCCCGAAGTGACATACATACTGCGAGAAGAGCTGTCAAATCAAAATACCAATTTAGAAATTACAACCAAGATTTTCACACCTACATACCTTATGGTAGAGCATGACAGCCTTGTCCTGTGATCCTTGTTTCTGTTCGTAGTAGCGAGCAGCCTCCATCATGTCCTCTGGACGTCCAAGTAAAGCCAGATTCAACAGCTGGTCTTCATAACCATGTTCCTACAGAGAATGATAAAAAATTATCACAGTCTACAATATTAAGGTACCAACGTTATACAAAGTCACAGCAGATATTAAGACTAGTGGTATTATTAATAGATACATAACCAGTGGTATAGATATATAACCAGTGGTATAGATATATAACCAGTGGTATAGATATATAACCAGTGGTATAGATATATAACCAGTGGTATAGATATATAACCAGTGGTATTATCAATAGATATATAACCAGTGGTATAGATATATAACCAGTGGTATAGATATATAACCAGTGGTATAGATATATAACCAGTGGTATAGATATATAGAAAAAAGGGTATTATCAATAGTTAACCCGTGGTATAGGGTTTAAAAAGTGGTATAGATAATAACATGGTAAATTTTCAAAAAAGGGGGATATAAAGTGGTATAGATATTAAAAAGGGTAAGATATTAACCATGGGATGTATAACCGTGGTATTATAATAGGGGGTAGAAAACCGTGGTTTTTAAAGATATTAAACCCCCCCCTGTATTATCAATAGATTATAAACCCGTGGTAATTTAAAAATATAAACAGTGGTATAGTATATAAAGTTTTATTATTCCCCAAAAGATATATAAAAAAAAATGGTATAATATTAAAAGTGGTATAAAATATATAAAGTGGATAATATATAACCAGTGGGTTTGATAATACCCCGTGTAAAATATATAAAAATGATAGATATATACCAGTGGGTTTTTTAAAAATAATAACCCCGGGGTTTTTTAAAAATATTAAAAAGTGGTAAGAATTAAAAAGTGGTTTATAGGGTTTTAACCAGTGTATTATCAATAGATATATAACCAGTGGTATAGATATATAACCAGTGGTATTATCAATAGATATATAACCAGTGGTATAGATATATAACCAGTGGTATTATCAATAGATATATAACCAGTGGTATAGATATATAACCAGTGGTATTATCAATAGATATATAACCAGTGGTATTATCAATAGATATATAACCAGTGGTATATCAATAGATATATAACCAGTGGTATTATCAATAGATATATAACCAGTGGTATTATCAATAGATATATAACCAGTGGTATTATCAATAGATATATAACCGGTGGTATTATCAATAGATATATAACCAGTGGTATTATCAATAGATATATAACCAGTGGTATTATCAATAGATATATAACCAGTGGTATTATCAATAGATATATAACCAGTGGTATAGATATATAACCAGTGGTATTATCAATAGATATATAACCAGTGGTATTATCAATAGATATATAACCAGTGGTATAGATATATAACCAGTGGTATTATCAATAGATATATAACCAGTGGTATAGATATATAACCAGTGGTATTATCAATAGATATATAACCAGTGGTATTATCAATAGATATATAACTAGTGGTATAGATATATAACCAGTGGTATAGATATATAACCAGTGGTATTATCAATAGATATATAACCAGTGGTATAGATATATAACCAGTGGTATAGATATATAACCAGTGGTATAGATATATAACCAGTGGTATAGATATATAACCAGTGGTATTATCAATAGATATATAACCAGTGGTATAGATATATAACCAGTGGTATTATCAATAGATATATAACCAGTGGTATTATCAATAGATATATAACCAGTGGTATTATCAATAGATATATAACCAGTGGTATTATCAATAGATATATAACTAGTGGTATAGATATATAACCAGTGGTATAGATATATAACCAGTGGTATAGATATATAACCAGTGGTATAGATATATAACCAGTGGTATAGATATATAACCAGTGGTATAGATATATAACCAGTGGTATAGATAATAACCGTGGGATTAAATAGATAAAACCGTGGTAAAAGATAATAACCCGGGTTAAAAAAAAAATGGTATAGATTTAACCAGGGTATAGATTAAAAACCCCGTGGTATTTTCATAGATATTAACCGTGGGGAAAAAATCAATAGAATTAACCAGTGGTAAGATAATAACCATGGTATAAATTATAAACCGGGTATAGATTATAAAATGGGTTTGTAAAAACAGTGGTATAGATATATAAAGTGGTATGAATTTTAAAACCCGTGGTTTTAATGATATATAACAGTGGATATCAAAGATAATAAACCGTGGATTTTAAATATACCGTGGTATAGATATATAACTAGTGGTATAGATATATAACCAGTGGTATAGATATATAACCAGTGGTATTATCAATAGATATATAACCAGTGGTATAGATATATAACCAGTGGTATAGATAAAACCAGTGGATTCTAGATATTAACCGTGGTTTTTAAAGATTAAACTGTGGTTTATAGATATAAACCCGTGGGAAGAATATAACCCTGGGAATCAAAGAATAACCATTTTGGGATTTAAAATTAAAACCCTGGGTTTTTGATAATTTAAAAGTGGTAAGAATATAAACCCGTGAATTTTTAGATAAACCAGTGGTATTTATAGAATAAACCAGTGGTATAGATTTAAAAAGGTATAGAATAAACCAGTGGAAGGTAAAAGGGGGAAAAATTTAATGGTTTTTAAACCCAAAGAATATAACCCCGTGGTATTTAAAAAATTAAACCAGTGGAAAAATAATAAAAAAGGGGGTTTTTAAAAATATATAACAGTGGTTGATATTAAAAAAGGGGGATTTTCAATAGATATTAAAGTGGTTTTTCAATAGATTATAAAGTGGTATGGTATCAATAGATTAATAACCATGGTTTATAAAGAAATAACCAGTGGTATAAATATATAACCAGTGGTATAGATATTAACCTGGTAAATTTTAAAAACCCAAAGAATATAACCAGTGGGAAAAAGATTATAAAAAAGGGGAATTTAAGAATAAACCCTGGTATTATCAATAGATATATAACCAGTTAAGATATAAACCAGTGGAAAAAAGATAAAACCCGTGGTTTTATAGATATTAAACCCGTGGTTATTATCCCAAAAGATATATAAAAAAAAAACCCCCCCCGTGGTATAGATTTAACAGTGGTTTTAGATTATAACCCCTGGGATAGATAAACCCGTTGGATTATCAAAGATTTTAACCATGGTTATTATCCCAAATTTGATATAACCCGTGGTTTTAAAAGATTTAAAACCTGGTATAGATATAACCGTGGTATGATATTAACCCGGGGTTTTAGATATTAACCGTGGTTTTATAGATAAAAAACCCTGGTGTAATAACCGTGGTTTATTAAAATATAAACCCTGGTATAGATATATAAACCCTGGTATAATATTTTAAAAAGTGGATAGATATATAACCGTGGTAATCCTTAAAGATATAAACCTGGTATAGATATATAACAGTGGATTTAAATAAAACCCGTGGTTTTATGATTTAAACCCTGATTTTCAAAAGATATATAACAGTGGGTTTGGAAAATACCGGTAAGATAAAACCCGTGGTATTTAATAAAATAAACCATGGATAGAAAAAACAGTGGGATTATTAATAGGGTTAAAAATAAAGTGGGGTATTACAAGAATAAAAAGTGGTTAGATATATAAAAAAAAAGGGTTAATTATAACCTGGTTTAAAAGTATATAACCGTGGTTAAATTTTTAATGGATATATAACCAGTGGTATTACAATAGAATTTAAACCCTGGTTTTTTAGAAAAAATAAAGTGGTTAAAAAAAGGATTATAACGTGGTTTTTTAGAATATAACCAGTGGTATAGATATATAACCAGTGGTATAGATATATAACCAGGGTTAAAAAAACCCAAAAGAAATTTTAACCCCTGGTTTTAAAAATTTTAACCATGTATAGATATAAACCGTGGATTTTCATAGAAATTTTAAACCCGGGATAGATAATTTTAACCCCTGGTTACAAAATATAAAACCCGTGGTATTTAATAATAAAAGTGGATTATCCCAAAGATATTAAAACCCTGGATTATCTAGAAAACCATGGTATAAAATAAAACCCGTGGTAATATATAACCCGTGTATAGATTATAACCGGGTATAGATATAAACCCGTGGGTTTAAAAGATATAACCAGTGGTTTTTAAAAGATATAAACCCCGTGGTAAGATATTAACAGTGGTAAGAATATAACCAGTGGTTAGAATTTAACCCGGGATTATCATAAAATATAACCATGGTTTTTAGATAAAACCAGTGGTATAGATATATAACCAGTGGATAATAATAACCCGTGGATAGATTATAAAGTGGTATAGAAAATAAAAAGTGGGAAGATATATAACAAATTATAGTATAAAAGTGGATAATATAAACCTGGGTTTTTCGTTAAACGTGGTATAGATATTAACCTGGGAAAAAATATATAACTTTGGTATAGATATTAACCAGTGTATTATATTAACCATTTGGGTTTTTAAAAATTAAAACCCGTGGTAAATAATCCCAATTTTAAAAAATTAAACATGGTAAGATAATTTAAACCCGGTATAGATAAAACCAGTGATTTCAATAGTATATAAACCCGGGGAATATATAACCCGGGTTTTTAAAATATATAACCAGGGTTGAAAAAAAGGGGTAATAACCTGGGTAAAAATTAAAGGGGTAAAAAACCAGTGGTATTATCAATAGATATATAACCAGGGGTATAGATATATAACCAGTGGTATAGATATATAACCAGTGGTATAGATATATAACCAGGATTTCAAAAAAAAATTATATAAACCGTGGGTTTTTTATTTTAGATATATAATAGGGATAATAATAACCCGTTATAAAAATATATAAAAGTGGTATTATAAAAAAATTAAAAACCCGTGGTTTTTTAATAATAACCGGGTATAGTAATAACGTGGAAGATAATAACCAGTGGTATAAAATAAAGGGTTTTAAAAATATACAGTGGGGATTATCCCTTAGTTTAACCGTGGATTTTAATAGAAATAACCGTGGTTTAAAAGTTTAACAGTGGTAAGATATAAAAAGTGGGTTTAGATATTAACCCGTGGTATTACAAATAGATATATAAAAAGTGGTATATCAATGAAAAATATAAAACCCGTGGTTTAGAAAAAACCAGGGTTTTTTAAATAAACCGTGGTTTTTAAAATTATAACCGTGGTAGATATATAAAAGGGATGAATAAACCTGGTATAATATAACCGTGTATAGATATAACCCGTGGTATTATTCCAATTTAGATTATAAACCCGTGGGAATAAAAGATATATAACCGTTGGTTGAAAATAACAGTGGTTTAAAAAGATATTAACCCGGGTAAGATTAAAAACCCTGGTATTATCAATAGATTAAAAACAGGTTTTATAGATATAAAGGGGTATTAACATTTTGATTATAACCGGGTTTATAGATAATAACAGTGGGATAGATATTACCAGTGGTTATATCAATGGATAAAATTTAAACCCGTGGGGATAGTATATAACCAGTGGTATTATCAATAGATAAAACCAGTGTTTAAATTTAGATTATACCAGTGGATGAATAAACAGTGGTATAGAATATAACCAGTGGTATAAAATAAAAACCATGGGATTATCAAAGATATAAAACCAGTGGTTTAAATAATATAAAGTGGTATAAATAAACCAGTGGTTAGATATAAACCCTGGTATAGATTATTAAACAGTGGTAAGAATTTTAACCAGTGGTATGAATAAACCAGTGGTATTTTTAGATAAACCAGTGGGAAAAGATAAAAAACCAAGGGTTTAAAAAGATATTAAACCCCTTTCAATAAAAAACCAGTGGTATATAAAGGGAATTATAAAAGTGGTATAAAAAATATAAATATTTAAAGATATAACCAGGGGGTGATAAAAACCGTGGATTATCACTAGATATATAACCAGTGGTATAGATATATAACCAGTGGTATAGATATATAACCAGTTGGTATTATCAATAGATATATAACCAGTGGTATTATCAATAGAATATAACCTAGTGGTTAGATATCTCACCAGGTAAGATATATAACCAGTGGTATTATCAATAGATATATAACCAGTGGTATAGAATATATAACCAGTCCGGTATTATCATATAATATATAACCCAGTGGTATAGATATATAACCAGTCGGTTATTATCAATATATAATAACCAGGTGGTATTTCATAGATATATTAACCAGTGGTATAGATATATAACCAGTGGTATAGAATATTATAACAGTGGATTATCAATAGATATATAACCAGTGGTATCAATAGATATATAACCCAGTGGTAATGATATATAACCAGTGGTATTATTAATATATAACCAGTGGTATTATCAATAGATATATAACCAAGTGGTATAGATATATAACCAGTGTATTATCAATAGATAGTCACCAGTGGTATAGATTAAACCCGTGGTAAGATAATAACCTGGTATTATCAATAGATAAAACAGGGTATTTAATAAAATAACCAGTGGTAAGATAATAACCAGTGGTTTACAATAGATTAAACCATGGTATTATAATAAATTTAACAAAGGGGATAGATATTAACCAGTGGTAAGAGATTAAAACCAGTGGTATAGAAATAACCCGTGGTATAGAATATACCAGTTGGGATAAGATATAACCAGTGGTTTTATAAAAAATTTTAAACCCCGGGTTAGATAATAACAGTGGTATTTTCAAAAGATATATAACCGTGGATTATCAATGATAATAACCCTGGTATAGATATAAACCGTGGTAAAAGATATATAACCGGGTTTTTAAAGTTAAAAACCATGGTTTTATGATATATAACCTGGTTTTAAAATATTAACCATGGGATTTCAAAAGATATATAACCTGGTAAAAATTAAAAGGTTTATAAACCAATGGTAAGAATTTAACCTGTTAATTTCCCTTTTATATTAACCAGTGGTTTAAAGGGGTATTAAACCCGGGTTTTAAAAAGATATTAACCCTGTTTTTATAGATATATAAACCTGGTATTATCAATAAAAATTAAAACCCTGGAAATAGATATATAACCAGTGGTATTATCAATAAATTTTTAAAACCCTGGTAAGAATTTTAAACAGGGTTTTAAAAAGAATTAAAACCCTGGATTTAAAAAATTAACCCGTGGTTTAAAAGATATAAACCGTGTATTATCATAATATAAAATTTTGGGATTTTAAAAAATAACATGGGATGATATAAACCAGTGGTATAATAATAACCCTGGTTTTTTCAAAGTTTAAACCGGGTATAGATATAAACCGGGGGTAGATTTAACCATGGATAGAATTTTAAAAAAATGGTATAGATTATAACCCGTGGATTTTATTTCCCCTTTTGATATATAAACGTGGTTTATCAAAAATAAGGGGTAATATAACCAGTGGTATAAATAGATTAAAAACCCGTGGTAAGATAAAACGTGGTTAGAATGTAAACCCAAAGGTATGAATATAACCAGGGTATAGATATAACCCCGGGTATATCTAGATAAACCCGTGGTATAGATATATAAACCAGGGTTTATCAATAGAAAATAAACCAGTGGTATTTTAAAAGATATAAAAAAGTGTATAGATAAAAAAACCAAATGGGAAAAAGATATAAACCCCTGGTTTTTAAAGGTTTAAAAAAAAGATTATACCATGGAATCAATAGATATAAACCGTGGGTATATAAATTGATAATAACCCGTGGTAAGAATAAAACCCGTGGGATTTCAATAGATATAAACCGTGGTTTTTTAAAAAGGGGGGGAAAAAAAAGTGGTATAGATTTAAAAAAAAAAAACCATGGGGTATAAAATTTTGAAAATAACCGTGGATGATATAAACCAGTGGTTTTAAAAAGATATAACCCGTGGTAAGTTATAAACCCGTGTTTTTTATCAAAAATATATAACATGGTATAGAAAAAACATGGTATAGATATATAACAGTGGATTATCAATAAAAAACCCGGGTAAATAATAACAAAGGGTTTTGAAAATAAACCCGTGGTTTTCATAGATTTTAAAACCCGTGGGATAAAATTTTTAACCAGTGGTTTATAAAAGATATATAAACCCGTGGGATTTTCATAGATATATAACCCTGGTATAGATATTAACCCCGGGTATGGAAAATATAACCTGGTTAGAATATAACCAGTGGTATAGATATATAACCAGTGGTATAGTATTAACCCTGGTATAGAATAAACCCCGTGGTTTTTTGATATAAACCTTTTTGTATTAACCCTTTTGATATGTAACCCTGGGGATTATCATAGATATAAACCAGGGTAAATTTTCCCAAAGATTATAAACCCGTGGGATTAAAAAAATAAAGGGGTAAAATAAACCAGGGGTTGTTTAAAATGGGTTTTTCAAAAGATATTAACCAGGGTATGATAAACCCCCCGGGTTAAAATCCATAGATATTAACCCTGGTTAAAATTTTCCCGGGAAAATATTTTAACCATGGAACAAAAGATTTTATAAACCCGTGTTTTAAAAATAGGGGTAAAATCCATGGATTATCAAAAGAATTTAAACCTGGATAAATATAACCCCTGGTTTTTTATAAAAAGTGGTATTTTCTAGATTTAACCGTGGTTAGATATTAAAAAAGTGGTTTAAAATATAACCCTGGGAAATATATAACCGTGGGGTAGAAAATAAAATTAAAAAAACCTGGTATTATAAAAGATATTAAAAAAAGTGGTAATTTAAAGATTATAAACCCTGGTTTTTCAATAGAATATAACCAGTGGTATTTAAAAGATAAACCCGTGGTTATCAAAGTATATAACCGGGGGTTTAAAAATTAACCAGGTTGATTTTTTAACAAGGTATAAAAATAAAACCCGGGTATAAAATAATAACATGGTTTTAATATTAAAAAAACCTGGTTAGAGTGTAACCAGTGTTATTATCAATAGATATATAACCAGTGGATTATCAAATAGATAAGACCAGTGGTAAGATATATAACAAGTGTTTATAGATATATAACCAGTGGTATAGTATATAAACAAGTGGGATAGTATATAAACATTGGGTAATTATCATAATATGTAACCAGTGGTATAGATATATACTAGTGGTATAGATTATATAACCAGTGGTAAATAGATATACTACCAGTGGGTTATAGATATATAACCATCTTGTATTATCAAATAGATATATAAACCAGTTGTATAGAAGTATATAACTAGTGGTATATAGATATATAAGCTAGTGGTATAGATATATAACCAGTGAGTTATAGATTATAACCAGTGGTATAGAGTATAATAACCAGTGGTATTATCAATAGATATATAACCAGTGGTATAGATATATAACTAGTGGTATAGATATATAACCAGTGGTATAGATATATAACCAGTGGTATAGATATATAACCAGTGGTATAGATATATAACCAGTGGTATTATCAATAGATATATAACCAGTGGTATAGATATATAACTAGTGGTATAGATATATAACTAGTGGTATAGATATATAACTAGTGGTATAGATATATAACTAGTGGTATAGATATATAACCAGTGGTATAGATATATAACCAGTGGTATAGATATATAACTAGTGGTATAGATATATAACCAGTGGTATTATCAATAGATATGTAACCAGTGGTATAGATATATAACTAGTGGTATAGATATATAACTAGTGGTATAGATATATAACCAGTGGTATAGATATATAACCAGTGGTATAGATATATAACCAGTGGTATTATCAATAGATATGTAACCAGTGGTATAGATATATAACTAGTGGTATAGATATATAACCAGTGGTATAGATATATAACCAGTGGTATATAGATATATAACCAGTGGTATTATCAATAGATATATAACCAGTGGTATAGATATATAACCAGTGGTATGATTATAACCCGTGGTATTTTCAATAGATTTAAACCCGTGGTATGTTTAAAGTGGTAAGTATAAACTTTGGGATTTAAAGGGAATTTTTAAAAACCCCAAAAAAAAAAGGGGGTTTTAGATTTAAACCAATGGTATAGATATATAACCAGTGGTTTTCATAGATTATAAACCCGTGGTATTAAAATTTTATAACCAGGGATAGAATTAACCCTGGTATGAATATAACCCGTGTATAGATATATAACCCTTTTTAAGATATATAACCAGTGGTATTATCAATAGATATAACGTGGAAGAATTAACCCTGGTATTATAAATTGATAAAAATACCAGTGGTTTTTCCAAAAATTATAACCAGTGGGTTTTTCGTAATAACCTGGGATAGAAATTTAACCTGGATAGATATAAACCTGGTAAGATATATTAACCAGTGGTTAAATTGATATTAACCAGTGGTATTTTAAAAAAAATAAACGTGGGATTAAAAGGGGTTTTTTTAATAGATATATAACCAGTGGTATCATCAATAGATATATAATATCAACATTTGATCCAGGGTCTCTGTTCTGTCACTAAGGCTGAAAATGCTAAATTACTTACCTTACAAAGTCGAATAGCATTTCCATAAGCTTGTGCTCGCTGGAAAAAGTGGATAGCTTCTTTGATCAAGTCTTGGTTTTCATATTGTCTACCTAAGTGGTAGCAAGCAGCCCGGTCACCTGTCTCATTACAGATTTCTGAGGCCTGTGGAACCAACAAATATATTTATATCGGTCTCATTACAGATTTCTGAGGCCGGTGGGACAAACAGATATGTTTATATCTGTCTTATTACAGATTTCTGAGGCCTGTGGAACCAACAAATATATTTATATCTGTCTTATTATAGATTTCTGAGGCCTATGGAACAAACAAATATGTTAATATCTATCTCATTACAGATTTCTGAGGCCTGTGGAACAAACAAATATGTTAATATCTATCTCATTACAGATTTCTGAGGCCTATGGAACAAACAAATATGTTTATAGCTGGAATAGTCAAACATTCTTATCACTACATTTTACATATAAAAAATAAACTGCATTATTAGAAGTCTTTGAAAAACATGACTACTATATAATACTGGCTATTTAAAATTTCTGCTATAAGTTAGCCTATTCCAAAAGACGTACTATAGGCTGATTTTTAGGTTCTGTTGTAAACAATTTACTGTAAATCTGTGTACCTTGTCCATTTTACCACAATAGCAGTAGACTCTGACCAACGAGAGGAAATCCTGGGCAGTCTCGTAGTACTGAAGAGCAGCATCCATCTCACCGGTACTCTCCATATACTGGGCCCACCACTTGTGTAACGCCCTGAAGTATCATACCACAACAGTTAGATCCACACAAGATGCCTAATCAATCATTTTCAATCAAAGAATTTCTCTCTCTTTAAAATCATAAAATGAGATGTTCACTCAAACTGTTACAAAGTGTTATTCATTTGAAGCAGCTTAAACATTCCTGAAACTATTGTATAAAACATTACATAGTAAAGTCACCTTGTAAATAGTACAGCTGCCCTAGTTTAAGGCCACAATTAAAAATATGTCTGTTTCCCCTTGCCCAACCGACCCATCGAAATCTTGCCAACTCGAATAAATTTTTTAAAGTAAATTGCAATTTTTTTTTTTTAGTTCGTTTTACTTAAAAAGAAACCTTGCATGCTGTAATTTTAATCAACCACTGAAGTTTGAGGTCTCTTAAATGCTTGATGAGTTCCGATATATTGTCCAGCATGCCCCATTTCGTACAGCTGTGATTCACACATCAAAACTATCATCCACACACGATGTCAAGGGTACACTACATGCACGTAAAAACAGAAAACATCAAAGAATCAAGAATAGCATAGCTCGTCTCACAAATGTTTGTCAATAAATAATTAAAATATATTAATTGGTATGGTATCACAAATTGCATTAATAATATTTATATTGTATGATCAGATTGTGTATGTATGCAATTTTCAAAACCATACCAATTTATGTGATCGGTCGAAAAATTCTTTTCATCCTTCTATGAAAGAAATTCCCAGAATGGCGCGAAAAATGTGACGTCACAATACGAATATTGACGTTGCGTATTGATTTGAGAAAAAGAATCCCATTTAAAACCAGTAAAATTATACATAAACATGTTTTAAATTAGAAAATCATTTTCAAAAATAAATTATAAGCGTTGATGTCAATTTTTTTTTAGTTTCATCGGGGTATGAAACAAATTTTGTTTGCAAACTTCTGTAAGAATCCGCTACGCAGATTCATACAGTTTGCAAACAAAATTTGTTTCATACCCTGATGAAACTAAAAAAAAATGACAACAATGCTTAAATATATGTAAATTATTTATTGACAAACATTCAGGAGACAAGCTATGCTGTTGTAAATTGAATAAATATATTAAATAATTGCTTTTGGACCTATTTCTTCAGTTTTTTGATAACTATCCTAACGAGAGTTGTCTCCCTTGAAAAATGTGGAACTGTATAAATTGTCTAATGTGAGCATTTTCATATTGTTTTTGGGTTTTTTTTTTCAGTTTCACTCCAAGAAGGGATAGTGTAACTCAAGAGGGACTCTTTTATCAAATATCAACACCCTAGTACAATTATAAAATGATGTGTTAATAGCTTTCAACACTTACAGAATTTTTTTTTTAAATCTGTCGTTTTTTTCCCCCAAAAAAATCTTTCAGTTTAACTCCTGCAAGGGATAGTTTAACCCCCACAGGGACCCTAATACCATGTATTACTATGTGTTTCAACACTCGCAACAGAAACTTAACACAAAAATGTTCTAAGTCCAAATATTAAAAAAAAAAAAAACAAAAAAAAAAGATTTAAAAAAAAAAAATCCTTTTTTTTTTAGTTTTACTCCAGGAAGTGATAGTCTTACTCCAGAAGAGCTCTATTGCCAATTATCAGCACACTAGTACAATTATAAAGTGATGTATTCATACCTTTCAACACTTGCACCAAAAACTTCATGCACAAATTGTGTAAGTCCAAAAACTTTCAAAAATCTGTTTTTTTCCCCAAAAAACTTTTAGTTTAACTCTGGCAGGGGATAGTTTAACAGGGACCATATTACCATAAGTTACTATGCCTTTCAACACTTGCACCAAAAACTTAACATTTGAAAAACCAATGCCGACGCAAACATATAATAATGTTGGGCTAAAAACGTTCACTCATCAATATCAAATCAATGGAAAATTAAGTAGATATCAATTCAAGATTTGAGTGAAAAACAATCTTTGTAAAACATATCATCCCAAAAGGACATGAAAACCACTGTCAGACTTGGTTTTTTGCTTCTAAAATGTTGAAAATGCGTGATTTTTTCTACAGTCTTACAAAATGAAATAATTGTTTTAAAACCTATTATTACAACAGTATTATTTCATTTCTAATTGTCTTCAATATAATTTATATTGAAAACTTCAGGAAGATTGTGATGTAAATAAAATTTGTAATCACGACAAGCATCTTAACTTTTTGTGTTGTACCTTTTATATGTATTAATACATGACTTTTTATATCTGCATTAAATATCTTCATTTCTTTAAAAAAAATTCATACCTACCTACCCAAGTTCAAAACATAGGGTCGGGCAAGGGGAAATAGACATGTTTTTAATTGTGGCCTAAGTGTTAGACAATTCTTATATTTGTGTCTAGTGATTTAACACTCGAGTTAACTAGAACACTGACACGTCAGAAAGGGCCCCGCTATGTGTCTGACCCTTCAGGGTAAATGTAATAATTATTGTCAGTTTTTTTCCTGCCTATATAACTGGGTGCGCCAAACGACCCCATTCTCAATGCGTTTTAGCCTGATTTTTTCCCAAAATCAACTTGAAAATTCCAAATAACATTTGTATGACGACTTTTCACAATCAATGAAAAAATTCCCAGTTTCGTTTTTAGGAATACACTGTGCACTGTAAAATTGGTTAGCATAGAAAATTCAATGTGTGTGTTTGGGTGTAATTTACAGTTTGCGCTCAAATTTTCCCAATTTGGCATATTGAAGTTTTCCCAAAATACCCAGGAAAAACACTGATTGTAATATATTGACATGAAACTATTAGATATATGTTTTTGATTAACCTTTGCTATTGTTTCATTAATGTTAGCATTAATAGGGCCACTGACAATACTGCTTATTATTATTGTATGGAAAAGCTAGCTAAAAGAATTCTACTAGCATTACACTTTTCAAATTTGTTTCAAATCTAATATCAAGGAGCACACAAACTGATATAAACTCAATGCAGTTATTCTAATAAGGTAAACTTGAGAGGGTTTTCTGAAAAACAAAACATACCAAATGTGAAGAAAAGGGGAGAAAAAAAGGATTTTTTAAAATATTTTAATAATGTCCTTTTTTTGTCATTTGAGGTATAAGAAATCCAAACCAGTACTTTTTTCACCTTTTTTTGTTTTAAAACTTTTTATATTTAGACCCAATCAATTTTCAAAATTTGGTCGCTTGACACCAACTTACCTTCATAATGTCATAACAAAATCTTTAATACCATTTTAAAAATGTCAATCCGACCTTAACATATGACCCATTGACTTTGAACTTTGGTCAGTTGATACCTTGTTTGATTGTGACCAACTTAAGATTTACCATTTAAAAAATGTCAATCCGACCTTAACATATGACCCATTGACTTTGAACTTTGGTCAGTTGATACCTTGTTTGATTGTGACCAACTTTGCATAAGTCATAAATTATGCTAATGGAAGACTGTAATAGTATTGTATATGTATGTGTGTATTGTGGTTTTATGTCAATATGTAAAATGTTACATCATCGAAAATCGGCTTCCCTCAATACCTGTATGTACCAATTTTCGCCGCAATCAAATAATATCAAAATTTCTACCAATCAGAAGCCTCTGTTTCATTCCCATGACAACACAGGTTTTGGAAAGGTGAACCATTGTTCCCTCAAAACCCCTATATACCAATTCTCTCACCAAAATTGAACAATAACTAAATTTTGACCAATCAGAAACCTCCATTTGTTACCATGGCAACAGACGGTTTCGTAAGTGGTACCATTGTGTTTGGCTTCCCTAAATACCATTATGTACCAATTTTCACCGAAATCGAACAATATCGAAATTTCAACCAATCAGAAACCTCCAGTTGTTACCATGGTAACAGACGGTTTCATAAGTGGTACCATTGTGTTTGGCTTCCCTAAATACCACTATGTACCAATTTTTACCGAAATCGAACAATATCGAAATTTCAACCAATCAGAAACCTCCATTTGTTACCATGGCAACAGACGATTTTGTAAGTGGTACCATTGTGTTTGGCTTCCCTAAATACCACTATGTACCAATTTTCACTGAAATCCTCCAACTCTTGTCAATAATTTGGCGCAAAAGAAAAAAACGGACAGACGGACAGACAGACGGACAGACGGACAACCTGATTACTATGGGGCACCGCATCTTTGATGCGGGGCCCTAATAAACAATTCTGCAATCTGCTATAACTAATGTTTCAAATTTATATAAAAGCATATCAAAAACAAGATCATTCATTGATAAGAAAATGTCAAAATTGTTTTGACTGCTAAAATCCAAAAGGGTCGATTACCTGGCATTTTGAAGCCGACCCAGGATGACCTTGACCGTTGACCTTTGCACTTGTGACCTTGAACTATGAGTTTGATCATTCTGTCAGTTAACTCTTGGTTTATTTCTTGACAACTTTGCATAATCGAATAGTGAACAGTTAAAAACAACAAAGATCCAGTATTTTCATGTTAATGTTAAAATCCAATATGGCCGCCTAACAGCCATTTTGAATCCGATTTGCATGAAATACTACACATCTGATCTAGGATGCATGAGGAATCATCAGTTCCAATTTGATACAAATCCTTCATCTCCTTCAATCATTTTTGTGCAGAAGAAAAAAAAACGGACAGACGGACGGACAGACAGACGGACGGACGGACGGACGGACGGACAGACGGACAGACGGAC
Source organism: Pecten maximus (assembly GCF_902652985.1). Taxonomy (NCBI): domain Eukaryota; kingdom Metazoa; phylum Mollusca; class Bivalvia; order Pectinida; family Pectinidae; genus Pecten; species Pecten maximus. Next base: position 4,100,291 of record NC_047015.1, on the reverse strand, counting down.
AGACGGACGGACAACCTGATTACTATAGGGCACCCGCATCTCCCGATGCGGGGCCCTAATTAAATGATTATCTGTACGATGCATCTTAAACTGGCTAGGAATGTATACAAAAGTGTGTCAGGCCAACTTCCCTCTAGAGATGGACAGATGGACAGACAACCAGTATACCCTTCATTGTGAGGTGTTTTAATTAATGTTTACTGTAAATTTGTCAGGCCAACTTCCCTCTAGAGATGGACAGATGGACAGACAATCAGTATACCCTTCATTGTGAGGTATTTAATGTTTACTGTAAGTTTGTCAGGCCATCTTCCCTCTAGAGATGGACAGATGGACAGACAACCAGTATACCCTTCATT